>NC_066888.1:33095723-33143223 GCF_022985175.1 Labeo rohita
CCAGGAAATCTATTGCACATGTGCCCATTGCATGCAAAACAGTTCATCCACTGGGTTTCCTCACATTCCAGTTATTTTAAAAAACATTGTAGAAATGCTTAAATATTCCAAATGCAAAAGGACAAATAATAGCTATCTATTGCAAATTTGCCCATTGCATTGCATGTAGAAGTGCTTCAGTTTTCCAAAACCACAAAACCAGTCTTAAGCAGCACAGATATATTTGAAGCAATAGCCAACAATATGGGTCAAAATGATCATTTTTTTCTTTTATGCCAAAAATCATTAGGATATTAAATAAAGATCATGAAGATATTTTGTAAATTTCCCTCAAGTATATGCATTGTTAAGAACTTCATTTGGACAACGATTAGCGATCAAAGGCGATTTTCTCATTATTTTGATTCGTTTGCACCCTCAGATTCCAGATTTTCAAATATCTCGGCTGGACTGGATTTGTGGTTCAGGGTCACATTTATAATTGCATTCTAAACAGTTCATCCATTGGGCTTTTCCTCACATTTAATGGAAGTTGCATGGAGAGATATTCATGCATTTTAATTTGCATTGAAGAAACGTTGTTTAGAAGCTGTACGAGCGCTGTTTAATGTGTCATTGTGGTTGCAAATGTCACAGCAAGTGTCTGAAATCTGCATATGTGGAGCTCTCGCCTCTCCTTATCCTGGATTCTCATCTTGTATTAAGCAACTAGTGGCATTCTAGTAGTGTAGTGTGGGTTAACCAGAGCTTTGCATGACTGTGAGTCATAATGTGCAAATGTCATGAGGGAAAACATCTAAGCATTGTTTACCGTGGGCCGCTGTTGCTCAGGGCCGATCGGACTGGCGGGTCACGCTTTGAGATGGTGGGCGTAATATCAACTAGATGGCTTTTGTTTCTGGAGTCGGTTCACATCGAGAGGGGCACGCTGGATAGCGCGCATGTGTCTCTGAGGGGCTAATAGGATAATAGAGTTTGGGCAGAGCCGGGTTTCGCTGATCCATGAGAATGCACTTTAAAATCAATGACTTCAGCGCCCATGGAGGAATGGAAATGACCGTGCAAGATGCTGTTGAATGCCAACGCGCTCTGAGACGCGCAACAGTATATGCTTCCTAATTAGTGGTAATTATAGATTCACTTCTAGTGTTCACTGCTCCCTATGCACCCAGCAGGGGACACTTAAAGGAGTAGTTCTCCAGAAATGAAAATGTTCTCACCCTCAGGCCATCTAAGATGTAGATGAGTTTGTTTCTTCATCAGATTTGGAGAAATGTGTCATTGCATCACTTGCTCACCAATGGATGTGAATGGGTGCCGTCAGAATGAGAGTCCAAACAGCTGATAAAAACATCACAATAATCCACAAGTAATCCACACCACTCCAGTCCATCAGTTCACATCTTGAGAAGACAAAAGCTAAAACAAATCTATCATTAAGACGTTTTTAACTTCTGCTTCTAACCAAAATATGAGCCTATAATCCATAATAATGCTTCCTCCAGTAAAGAAATAAATCATTCCAAAACACACACATGCATATTAAATTTCCATGCATTTTTAATTAAACTAATAAACTACATGTTAATGCATATTTGTCAGTAATTAATGATTAAAAAATGTGTTTTTTTTTTAAATGCATGTATAAATGCATAAATCTGTTCACTGTGAAAACAAGTAAGTTCAAAGGTATGGACATTGTTAAAATGTAAATAAAAAGCAATTATCAGTTTCAAATTTGAGATAAAAACAATTCATAATTATTGATGATAAATATATAAAGCTATTGTGTATTTAATACACATAGTTTATTAGTACCAGGGGTTTTATACAAGGTGCTTAAAGTCCTTGAAGTATTTGAATTTAACTTTTTGAAATATAAGGCCTGTAAACCTTTAGCAATATTCCTGAAGATGTACTTGAAAGGTGTTTGAATTATTTAAATACAATGTATCTATGAAATAAGTGTTTAATTTTTCAAAAAGCGCTTGTGTTCATACAAAATTCATGCCGTTAAAAGAACATCATACTCATACTCAACATCATTTTTTTATTTTTAATTTTTTGCTTATTTTAGTTAATGTCATGACACTAACGAGCTAAGCCAGTAGTAGTACTGACAGTCGTGTAAACATGACTGAAGATGCGAAAAGCAGAACAGATGAACCGAATCAATAGAGTGAGTCATTTACGCTGAAACCGCTCTGATTGATTCAAACTCGTGACTTCGATCTTTCATTTGAAGCAACTAGCAAAAAACTGATCAAGAGCCATTCATTTTTTAATTTCATTAAAATTAATTGATTAATTTGAATTAGATTGGAACTTTAGAGCGGTTTTGTGAATCACAGTGTGAACTGAATGATTCACGATCTGTGCTTTGAGTCCTGATCTGAAATGGTTGGTTCGCAAATCATTATTTAAATTGGGACTTTGGAGCACAGATTGCAAATCATTTGATTTAGATCAGAACTTCGGAGTGGGTTCGTGAATCATAGTGAATCAGATCTGCTCTCTGAGTCCTGATCTGAAAAGATGGTTTGCGAACCATTATTCAGATCGGGACTTTGGTGCGCGGAACATGAATCATTTGATTCAGATCGGAACTTCGGAGTAGATTCGTGAATCATTTGATTTAGATAGGAACCTCAGAGCATGGCTCACAAATCATTTGATTCAGACTGGAACTTCGGAGCAGATTCATGAATCTTTTGCTTTAGATCGGAAACTCAGAGTGAGGATCACGAATCATTTGATTCAGACTGGAACTTCGGAGCAGGTTCGTGAATCTTTTGCTTTAGATTGGAAACATAGGGTGAGGATCGCAAATCATACGATTCAGACTGGAACTTCAGAGCAGGTTCATGAATCTTTTTCTTTAGATCGGAACCTCAGAGCATGGCTCGCAAATCATTTGATTCAGATCGGAACTTCGGAGCAGGTTCGTGAATCTTTTGCTTTAGATTGGAAAATCAGAGTGAAGATCACAAATCATTTGATTCAGATCGGAACTTCGGAGCAGCTTTGTGAATCTTTTTCTTTAGATCGGAACCTCAGAGTGTGGCTCCAAGTGTGGCTCATGAATCATTTGATTCAGATCAGAACTTCGGAGCGGGTTCGCAAATCTTTTGCTTTCGATCGGAACTTTGGTGTGAGATCACAAATCATTTGATTCAGTTCGGGACCATTTTGTTGCAATTTTGCAATATTTTTTTTTTATTTATCTTTTTTAGAATTTGAAAGAAGACATAGATTAGTGAAATCTCTGATTGAAAACCTTAAAATCAATAAAGCAGTGCTTGAAAAGTCTTTGAAGTCCTGGAACTTCATTTTACAGTATCTGTATGAACCTTGTTTAATTTCTATACAAATGACGAATATGCAACACATTATGTTGTTCAGCTTGTTTATGTCAAATCTCTGTAATCCAAATGAATAGAAGTTATACTACGCAATTCAAATACATAAATTATAAATTTAGGCCAAACACAAATGACATTTGAGTCATGCAGATTTGGCGTTTCAGCTTTAATAACATCATACACTGGTGTAAATAAATATGAATAGTGCATAAATTACACTGATTGTTTGCTGAACTGTTTTGTGAGCCGTGGGCATGATAATGGTGTCGCATCTGGAGATCTTAACTCGCCTCAAGACTAGTTTTTGTTTTAGTTTTCACCTCAGCTGTGCACATGTATATCTGAAGTGAATAAAGTGACATAAAAAGACCATTTTCTCCAAATGTATGTAGGACTGAGATGCTGCTGATGGCTCATTTTCCCTGAAGTGATCTATCGATGCACACTCGTTCCCTATGCCATTAGCAGCACACGCTCCCTATGATTTGGAACCCATTTAAGTCCACTTCACAGTGCGCAGTCGGGTGATTGGAACGAGGATCCGTCAGTCGTATCCCATCATGCATTAGTGCAGAGTGTTTGGACAGACCGTGTAATGTGTGTATCCTGATGATTAGTCATTTGTGTTATGAATCCCAGTCTAAACATCATTATGAAGATGAAGGTTGACTTTGTGATAAACTGCAGTACCTGATATTACACTGCGGTTTTATTGCTGGTTTGATGAGAGTTGTGGTTGCGTTTAATTAGTTGGTAACACAGTATTAGTAGGGAACAGTGATGAACTTAGACGTGATTATAGTAGTAGTGATGGGAAGTTTGGATCATTTTACCGACTCGGACCTTTGAGTCTCGTTCAGCAAAATGAACGAATCTTTTTTCGTGTCATTTCGTTCATTTTAGCAAAATATAATTAAAATGTTACATGTTACTTCCCTAACACATCTACTGCTTACACAAACGTTGATCACACTACAAACAAGACAAAACTATAATGCTATAAGACACAGAAAAGATTCATTCATTGTTTACCTGGGTCTTTAGTCTATGATTAGCTCATCTCACCTCTTATCTGACAAAGTTTTATCTGAGTCGTTCGTTCATCACGTGACAGCCCCATAAGATGAATGAACGACTCCAAAAACCCAAAGACTCGAAACACTCCCCGAGACGACTCGTACTTCCTGAGTCACATTAAAGATTTGTTCAAAATGAACAAATCGTTCACGAACGAATCATCACTAATTCGTAGAGTCATGGATGCGCATCCCAGAGCCTGTGCTACACCAGCTTTTGTGCTTAAAGTATAAAAACAATTAATTAAAAAAAAAAAAAAAATGACCAGTCGTTTCGCTAGATAAGACCCTTCTTCCTTGGCTGCGATCATTTAGAGCCTTTGAAGCTGCATTTAAACTGCATTTTGGAAGTTCAAAATCGGGCACCAATGAAGTCCATTATATGAAGAAAAATCCTGAAATGTTTTCCTCAAAAACCATAATTTCTTTGTGACTTAAGACGGAAAGACATGAACATCTTGGATGATAAGGGGGTGAGTAAATTATTTGTAAATTGTTGTTCTGGAAGTGGACTTCTCCTTTAATGCATCTCACTCACAAAAAAAAAAAGAAAATTAAATGTTCCTCAAAATGATTAAAAATGGTGAAATGGAAACTCAGAATATGGAAATATGACGCAAAAAAAATATTTTTTTAAACTGAGATTTATACACCACATATATGAATAAATAAGCTTTCCTTTAATGTATGGCTTGTTAGAATACAACAATATTTGACAGAGATACAACTTTGAAAATCTGGAATCTGAGGGTACAAAAAAAAAAAAAAAAAAAATCTAAATATTGAGAAAATTGACTTTACAGTTGTCCAAATGAAGTTCTTCGCAATGCATATTACTAATAAAAATGTTTTTTTTTTAATATATTAATGGTAGGAATTTTACAAAATATCTTCATGGGACATGATCTTTACTTGGCATAAAAGAAAAATCTATTATTTTGACCCTTATTGCTACAAATATAGCCGTGCTACTTAAGACTGGTCTCCTTTTGGTATTGGTATTTAACCAGTGTGTTTGCTGCTGACTTGTCCTTCGATGATCTAATTCAACCATACTAATAAGCAAAATTTGTTTTATATACACTAATATTTGTACCTAATTTTTTAAATTGCTGAAGAGTTTTCTTCTCCTGAGAAAATGTGCTTTTCTTTCAGCCTGAGGTGCATTCATGTCATTTTTGGTGTGAAAGGGCTTTTACGTTTGCCAAAATGAGAAATTTTAATATTATAAACAAACAAGCAAGCCCCGCCCAGATTTAAAAACGCAAACGCAAAAGTAACATCTAACAAGTAACAATCTAAGTAGTTACTTTTTTAGGGAGTAAGGCAAAATTGTAATGCATTACTTTTAAAAGTAAATTTCCCCAACACTGATCTTAGTTAATGATAATTTAACGTTTTTAATATTTAAATAATATTATTTTAAAATGTAAATTATTAGATATTTTCGTGTGATTCTACCAGCATGTTTTTGTCTACTTTTGTATATTTTTGAAAATCATTTTTGGTACAGTTACAACTGAATATAGTTTAAATTCCAAAAATCCCTTTAATGAACTTGTTCACAACTAAATATATAATTGGGATAACATAAGCAATATAAATTAATTGTTGTATTTTTATAAACTGATGTTAGCAGGTGAAAAAATACTGTGACAAATTAAATGCTCATCGTTAGTTAGTTAATGCATTAACTAATGAGGCCTTATTGTAAGGTGGTGTTGTTCTCCTGGGAAAATCTTCAGATTCAGAAGTGTTAAAGTGGTAATTGCGTTGTGACGAGCGCTTTAGTGCTTCTAGACAGAGTAAATTGATTCTCTGGGCAATTTCATCTCTCTTTATCTTTCACTTTCCAACAAACACCTTATTAATCGCTGATGAAGAGCTAAAGTTTAGGAACTGATGCTGAGCTTGTGCTGTTTGTTGCTGCCGCGGAGCATGATGGGAATTGTAGTTTGTGTTTTAATGACTCTTTTGAAGCATTTTGTTCTTTATGGAAGAACAATGTGATTTGGTTGATGAGTATGTTAAAATGTTTCTTACTTTACTACTAAGAACATTTGGTTAAATTATGGGAGTTCATGAAGTGCTGAAGCGTTGAAGGTTGCTGATGGTGATTGCAGAGGAGAACTGTGCATCATTGCATAACGTCATTTCATGCGACGCCTCTGTTCTTAAAAGCGTCAGGATGAATGAAAACAAGGCCGTGGCTCTGTGCTGTCCTGCTTTATTCCCTGCGCCGTCCGCTGCTGAAGTCACAGCATCTCCTCTGGTCTCTTTTCACGGCGAGCTTCAGATGCCGGCCGTCTAAACTATGCAAATGCATTCCACCAGTGCAACTAAAGCGCTCTTTGTTGCTTCTCTGCGCCTCCTCCAGAGCTCTTTATCAATTCCCTTGGATCAGAAGCCTGCGTTTCCTACTGTAATGAGAGCCAGAGTGAATCCATGCTGCTGTTTGACGCAGGTCTGCCGGCTGGAATCGTGTTTGCGTCCTCACACACTTCTGCTGGCGCGCTCATATTTTGGAAATTTACATCGTTGATTAGGAAAACATGCTTAAAAAAATATATCGGCCTAAACTTGATATGCATATAAAATTTTCATGCATTTGCATTACACAGTTTTAACATAAACTAATAAACATAATTTAATGCATATTTGTCAGTCGTGCATCAATGAAATGGGTCAAATTTCTGTAATCGCGCTAATAAACTGGATGCTTTTTAAATGCACAATAAACAGATTCATATAATTATCAGTAATAAATGATACCAGGGTTATTATAGTAAAATAAAACAAGAAAATAAAATAAAATAAAAAGTTGCTTGGGATAAAATGGAATAAATAATTAATAACTAAATTAAAATCAAATATAAAAAGAAAACTTAAACTTATTTTTCTTCAGTGCAATTTCCAAGGAAATGTTTATCTCCTTTTTATTTAGTTTAACTGTTTAACTTGATATATATATTTAACGTTATAAAAAAATGATGTAATAAAAAAAACATAAAAGTAAAAATACATAAGTAAAATATAAAATATATTAAATTTTTTATTTATTAAAAACTACAATGTAAAAAATAAATAAATAAATAAATAAATAAAAAATGTAATATATTTTATATTTTATTTATGCATTTTTACTTTTATGTTTTTTTATTACATATATATACAATTTTATTATCTTTATAAAAAAATTATATAATAAAAAATAAGTAAAAATACATAAATAAAATATAAATTTCTTTTAATTATTTTTTTTATTTATTAAAAAACTACATTGTAAAAAATAAATAAATAAATGTTACTGACTAAAATTAAAGTGAAAGCAGAAAAAATCTAATTTAAAACACGAACAAAAACTATGATATTGCAATAGCACTGGTTCATACTTTTGAATTGAATAAATGCAATTGTTTTCACAATAAACATTTGTACTGATTATAACTAATATGAATAAACACATTTTGAAACGGTGTCATCCAAATGCATGGGGATTTTAAATGCAATTCAAATGCATAGATCTTCTATTTAGGCCTATATATACACATTTATTAATTTATTTATGAGTATGATAGGCTGCTTCTAAAACTCATTTCAGTACAAGAACCACCTTTTGTGGCAAACAAACACAGTAAAATCAAACGCTGAAATTGAATCTGATCATGAACCGTCTGTCAATATGCAGATTATTAATGTGAATTAACAGTTCTGGCTTGTAGGCTCAAATGTCTATTGAATTTCAATTGAGTTTCATTCTCTCAGCAGCCAATAATTTACAGCACAAAACCGACTGTGTTCAAGTCGAGTCGATTCCATTGTCCGTTCTATTTACAGAAAATCATAAGGTAATGTTTAAAGTTTAAATCTTAATATCTTCATGCCTTAAATTGCATTTAGCACATTAGAGCTGGACGATAATATAATCTATATTTTGCGATGATATAAACGATAATGTACAGTAGTTGAGATCTGCTGTATAGTACAAACAGCATTGTAAAAATGATTTTTCAAAGTTGCATGTAGTAAAAAAGACATCGGTGACCTCAGTGCTTCTCCTCGCTTTTAAAAGCCGTCAGTCAGTTTCTGTTTGCTGTCATAACTGTGCACTGTTATATGTGAGTTGTTGGCATTTTTCTTTGCTGTCAGAACAGACCTGAGACTCGTTTCTAGTTTGCGTCCAGCGAGTTGAGCGGCGCTGAGCTGACGGCTGCAGTGTGAATCTTTCATGCACATTTCTCTTTCTTCGGCTTCGCTGGACTTTGGTGTTTTGCTAACTGAATGCTGAACTACCTGCTGTATGTTAGAGTAGATCAATAGCAGTGCTGTTGAGTACTGACACGAGAGCGCTGGGAAAACACACCAGATCATTACGGCGTGAAAACCTGAGATCTGTACATGCATGACTTCACATACTTTTGAAACATGGATATACACTGTCGCTCAAAAGTTTGGGATCAGTAAGACTTGTAATGTTTTTAAATGTCTCTTATGCTCATCAAGGCTGCATTTATTTGTTCAAAAATACAGAAAAAAATAGTAATATTGCAAAATGTTATTACAATATAAAATAATGGGTTTTATTTGAATATACTTTAAAATATAATTTATTCCTGTGATGCAAAGCTGAATTTTTATCAGCTGTTACTCCAGTCTTAAGTGTCACATGATCCTTCAGAAATCATTCTAATATGCTGGAAATAGATTTTTTTGAAACTTGTGATTCTTTTTTTTCACGATTCTTTGATCAATAAAAGGTTCAGAAGAACAGCATTTATTTAAAATAGAAAATTTTCTAACAATATACACTACTGCTCAAAAGTTTGGGGTCAGTAAATTTTTATTATTTTTTTTAAAGAAATTATTAGTTTTATTCGTCAAGGATGTTAAATTTAAAAAAAGTGATAGCATAGATTTACATTAAAAAAAATTAATATTTTGAATAAATACTGTTCTTTTTAACTTGTTATTCATCAAATAATCCTGAAAAAAAAAAAAAGAATCACAGGTTCCAAAAAAATATTTGGTAGCACAAATATCAGTATATTAGAATGATTTCTGAAGGATCATGTGACACAAACTGGATCAGCTGATAAAATTAGAAACAGAAATAAATAATATTTTAAAGTAAATTAAAATAAAAACCATTATTTTATATTGTAATAACATTTAGCAATTTTACTGTTTTTTTTCTGTGTTTTTGATATTTTTGAAGTTTGAAATTATGATTTTTCTTTTTTTTTTGTGGAAAGAAGTTTCTTCTGCTCACTAAGGCTGCATTTATTTGATCAAAAATACAGTAAAAATGTTTAAATATTATTGCAATTTAAAATAACTGTTTTCTATTTGAATTTATTTTAAAATGTAATTTATTTCTGTGATCAAAGCTGAATTTTCATCAGCTGTTTCTCCAGTTTTAAGTGTCACATGAACAGCACAACTGTTTCCAACATTGATAATTCTAATAATAAATCCGCATATTTGAATGATTTCTGAAGGATCATGTGACACTTAAGACTGGAGTAACAGCTGATGAAAAATTTAGCTTTGCATCACAGGAATAAATTATATTTTGAAGTAAATTAAAATAAAATCTATAATTTCATATTATAATAACATTTTGCAATATTATATTTTTTTCTGTATTTTTGAGCATGAAAAACTTAATATACTTAATATGCACTAGTGGTTAAAAGTTTGAAATTATTATGATTTATTATTTTTTTTTTTTAAAAGAAGTCTCTTCTGCTCTCCAAGGCTGCATTTATTTGATCAAAAATACAGTAAAAAATATTATTTCTTAGAAATATTATTGCAATTTAAAATAACTGTTTTCTATTTGAATTTATTTTAAAATGTAATTTATTTCTGTGATCAAAGCTGAATTTTCATCAGCTGTTTCTCCAGTTTTAAGTGTCACATGAACAGCACAACTGTTTCCAACACTGATAATTCTAATAATAAATCTGCATATTAGAATGATTTCTGAAGGATCATGTGACACTTAAGACTGGAGTAACAGCTGATGAAAATTCAGCTTTGCATCACAGAAATAAATAATATTTTAAAGTAAATTAAAATAAAAACCATTATTTTATATTGTAATAACATTTAGCAATTTTACTGTTTTTTTTTTTTCTGTGTTTTTGATATTTTTGAAGTTTGAAATTATGATTTTTCTTTTTTTTTGTGGAAAGAAGTTTCTTCTGCTCACTAAGGCTGCATTTATTTGATCAAAAATACAGTAAATTTTTTTTAAATATTATTGCAATTTAAATGAACTGTTTTCTATTTGAATATATTTTAAAATGTAATTTATTTCTGTCATTAAAGATGAATTTTCAGCATCATTACTCCAGTCTTCAGTGTCACATGATCCTTCAGAAATCATTCTAATATGCTGATTTGCTGCTCAACAAACATTTCTGGTTACTATTAACAGTTGTCATTTTTTGCACCCAAAATACAGTGAATTTTAAGTAAATACTGGACAAAACAAGTTTTAGAAAAGAAAATATTAAGATGTTTATTACAATATTGTATTGGCAACCAGCTATTAAAATGTACACGTTACGTTTTGTATCAGTAGTGAGTCTGTCGTTGCTGCAGCTCGTGCTGGTTCGGTGTCAGACTCGTTGACGGTGTCATGCTAATCTATCGGCGTGTCGCTTTAGCCCACACATCCAGTCCAAGTGCTGCTCTTGCGTGAAGTGATGTCTGTTGTCATGGCGACGACATCCGCCGCACACCTCTCGCATCCTCGCAGCAGAGACTCAGACGCTCAAACAGATGTGAAGTGATTGAGACCTGAGAGGACGAAAGCAAAAAAATCAGTGTTTCATCTGGCCGGTGTCTGTTTATGTGAGGTGTAAGTGGGTCAGAGTTAACGTGTCCAAACGCGTCCGAACGCTCGAATGCAGCGACGAGCTGTGGCTTTATGCCGTGTGTATTGTGTTCATCTGTCTGTATGTAGGGCAAAGCAGGAGTTTTTTTTTTTTTATTATTGTGGTTGTGGACTGATGCATCATTTGGTCGAAAGCACATTTGTCACGGGAGCCGTTTCGATTGCGTTCGCACACTTGAACGTGTGTGATTTGAGCATTTGAAGCTGGCAGATGATGTCTGACATTATGACTTTAAAAACAGAATTATGAGACGAAAAGTTGTATTTGGCATACTAACATGTGACATTAAGAGTCGAAATTGACTTAAAAAGATTATTATATTATATTATGAGATAAAAAGGCAAAATTGACATTTCAATTATGACATAATCAGAATTACGACTTTAAAAATTCAAACTGACAAGTTAAATTATGACATGAAATGTCTAAATTATGACATACTAAGTTGTAAATCAAGTAATAATCAAAATTATATCAAGTAAATTCGATTAGTCATAATTCCAACTTTTTCCTCATAATTTATCTCAATTTTGTTGGCATAATTATGACTTATGCCATTTTTCTTTTTTTTCTTAGTATGTCATAATTTTGACTTTTTATCTCATAATTTCAACTTTTTATCTTAAGTGTGACTTTTTATCTCAATTTCAGTTTTTAACGTCATCATTTTGACTTTTTCTCTCATATTTTTGATTTGTCATAATTATGACTTATCTCATAATTTCACTGTACAAAGTCATAATTTTGACTTTTTATCTCATGATTTTTACATAGTATGTCATGCATTTAAATTTTTATCCCATAATTTTTACTTTTATCTTATAATTTGACTTTTGTATGACTTTTTATGTTAATTCCAATTTATGTCATAATTTATTTCATAATTTCTTTTTATCTCATATTTTTGAAGTGAACATTGGAATTTTTATCCCATTATTTTGACTTTTTTTTGCCATAATTTACTTTTTCATCTCATAGTTTCCACTTCTAAAGTTATAATTGCAAGTTTTTATATAATTAATTTTTTTTTTTTTGAAATAATTATGACTCTTTTTTTCTCGTAATTTTATTTATCTCAACATTTCAATGTACAAAGTCAATTGTAACTTTATCTCATAGTTTCAGATTTTTGGCATAATTATGACATTTTAAGTCACAGTTTTGACTTTTTATGTCATATTTTAGACTTTATCTCATAGTTTCAAGCTATAGTTGCAACTTTTTATATCATAATTAACATTTTTTGACATCATTGACATTTTTTTCATAATTTTATCTTGTCATAATTCTGACTTATCTCATAAGTTCAATGTATATTGAAATGTATATTAAAATGTATATTCAAACGTTCAACGTATATTTTTGTCTCAGAATTTTGTCTTAGTATGTCATGCATTTGAATTTTTATGCCGTAATATTGACTTTTTGTCATAATTGACCTGTTTTTTGTAAATATGACTTTTAATATTATGATTTTGATGCAGAACCTTTAACAAAATATTATTGTAATAGAAGTACAACATTATTCCAATAGTATTATTAATTATTATTATAATAAAATATTCTGAAAATTATTTTTTTCCTATATTCGTAAAATTGTAAACTCATTTTTTATTTTTATTAATATTTATTTGCAAAATAAAATGTCATGAAATAGACATTCATTATATAAAAAAACTGTATTTCAGTATTTGATCCATTGATCAGTGTGATGATTGGTCAGTTTCTGGTTTCATTCATTTATTCCTTCATCTGTTTCCAGTCTTTCGTTGAGCGTCTCCAGTTCTGTTTTTAGTCTGTGATGTGTCACTGTCTGTATTATTAGCAAGCGCTGCCAAATTCAGCGTTGAACTTTGCAGGTCTCTTGTTTGTTGGACGTGTGATGATAAACGGGTGTTGTGTATGTTGGTGTTGTTTAAATATTCATGACAAGCTGCTGATGCACATGTTGAGACGCAGCGTCAAATTTCAGCGTGGTTTGGTTTTAGTCTGTCGCTGACGTTGCGTGTGCATGTTGAGAGCTTCACACATAAAAGCGTTCGTCTGTCTGTCTGTCTGCAGTCTGATTCTCTCCAGAGACACACAGAGATGAGTGATGGACGCAGCGGCTGTCAAAACTCATTCGGATACTCCGTCTGCTGGGAAAAAATAAGAGCTGTTATGGATTCAAGAAAGGAAATCTTGAAACTTGGTTTGCTCTTTCTTTCCAGCAGCTCAAACTTAAAGTTGGTTTGATACGGAAAGTCAGCGTGAGACGGCATTTACAGCCCATGATGTTCCTGAGTGAAAACAGCTCACTAAACATTTGCTGAAATCAGGCCGGTGAATTCAGACAATTTTTATCCAACGGATTCAGTCATGTAACTTCAAAAATTATTAATATATATATATATATATGACACAACTATTAAAACTTTAACTGAACTTAAAATTAAAATGAAAAATGTAAAAAATAAAAACGAATTTAACATCATTTACTGTGTGGAAATTGCAAAAAAAAATTTACTCGGTCAGAAATGACTAGTAAAGTTAAATAAATAAATAAATAAATAAATGCATACTTAAGTTTCTTTACTGGAAATAAGATAAACAACTAAACTAAAAAAAAAAAAAAATAAAATAAATAAAATAAATAAATAAACACATGCAAATTATTTTATAACTAAAAAAAAGTTCTTTAGCTGTAGTTACCAAGGCAGATTTTCTCTCTCTCTCTTTTTTTTTTTTAAATGCTACAATAACTAAAATAAACAAATAAATAAATATAATGTTTGACTTTTTTGTCAAAATTAACTTTTTAATCTCATAATTTTAATGTATAAGGTCATAATTTTAAATGGTTAATAAAGTAAAATAATAAATAAAATAAAATAAAATAAAATAAATAAATAAATAAATAAATAAATAAATTTTTAGCTGTAGTTGCCAAGGCAAATTTTTTTTTTTTTTTTTTTGAATACTACAATAACTAAAATAAATAAATAAGAAATTACTAGTAAATAAAACAAATAAATAAAAAATAAATAAAATAAATACATAAATAAGTTTCCTTACTGGAAATAAGATAAACATGAACTAATAAAATAAAATAAAATATAAATTAAATTAAATTTTAAAAAATAAAATAAAATAAAAATCTTGCCAAGGCAGTTTTTCTCTCTCTTTTTTTTTTAAATACTACAATAACTAAAAAATAATAATAATAATAAAATAAAAACATTACAAATTACTAGAAAAAAGCTATAAAAATGACAAAAACACAACTATTAAAACTTTAACTGAAATTAAATTGAAAATGCAAAATATAAAAAATAAAAACTACTTTTTAATTACTTTTAAAACTGTTTAACATTATTTACTTTGTGAACATTTGCAGTCAGAAATTACTAGTAAATAAAAAATAAATAAATACATAAATACATTTGAAGTAGAAAACGTCTTAACGTCATTCGTCTTATCTATCTGTCTATCTTTCTGGTCAGGTTTATTTGCAGTATGAGTGCACTACAGTGATTGTAAGGACCTAACTGTGTTTGTTGTGTGTGTTGTTGACACACACTGTTTGACTGGAGCGGGTGAGAGTGACGCGCTGAGAGCGACAGAGACTCGCGGTGCAGTTTGTGTGGGACTGAAGCGTTGATCTGTCAGGCGTGAGATCAGACGCTCGGCTCCCGTCGGCGCACCTGTCAGACTCTCGCTCGGCCTCGCTGAGAAAAACCGCTGAGATCCGCTTCTGTGGCTGCTCGAGCTGCGTTTGGTTTGGGAGTCGCAGCTGAACACACCGACACGTCACATCCTGACGGACGCCATCAGACTCTCCACAGACAGACTTTCTCTTACGTCTTTGCTGGGATGGTAAGAATGGTTGCTAGGGAGCCCTGCATGGCTGCTAGAGTAGGTTTAGAGATTTCTGAGTGGTTGCTAGGGTGTTACGAACGGTTGCTAAGATGCTGTAGGTGGTTGTTAATATTTAGTTTCTTAGTGTCTCAAGTGAAAACTGTCTATAGCAGGTGTTTTTTTGTTTGTTTTTTTTTTGGTCACAGACCTCCAAAATAATCCCCTATTCTGTGGATATTAATTATATTAAATATTAATAACTTTATAAATATGTAATATGTTATTTGCAAAAATTTTAATATAATTTTTAAATTATATTTGATAAATGTTCCACTTATGTATTTACTTATTTACTTTGACTTTCACACTACATATCTCATGTACAGTAACAAAAACCAATTTATACTGTAAAAAAAAATTGTTAATATGTTATTTAAATATGTAAATTGTTATTTATACAATATAAAATATACAATGTTCTATTTTTTATTTTTATTTAATATTTAGTTATTAATTTATTCAATAATTTTACACAATTATTTAGACATTTAAGTAAAACTGTATTCTTTTATATTTTTATAAATGTATTTATTTGAGTTTATTTGTATTTTATTTGAGTTCATATTTTTTAATCTTTAGTTTTATTTATTTTATTCATTCATTCATTTATTTATTTGTTTGTTTTTTTATTTATTTATTTATTTTCACTTAAATGTAAAAGGCAGCTACATGTATTCATGTACAATTTTCCTTATTTTTTTCACTGTATCATATTTTTATAAAAGTATTTATTTATTTAGTTATTTTTTAATCATTTTATTTATTTATTTATTTCACTGTATCTCTATAATTTAAAAGGCAGCTAAATATCTTTATGTACAGTAAAAAGAACCGATTTATAATGTGAAAAATATTTTAAATGTGTACAATTTTATTTATAAAATATTTTGTTTTATTATTTTTTATTTTATGTTTATTTATTAATTTATTTAATAATTTTAGGCACTTATTTAGACATTATTTATTTAAGTAAAATTGTATTTTTATATTTTTATAAATATATTTATTTATTTATTGAGTTCTTATTTTTTAATCTTTTTATTTATTTATTTCACCATCATATTTTTATAAATGTATTTATTTATTGGATTCTTATTTTTAATTAATTAATTTATTTATTTATTTCACTGTATCCCTAAAATTTAAGCAGCTACATATCTTCAAGTACAGTAAAAAGAACAAATTTATACTGTGAAAAAATTATAAACGTGTAAAATGTTGTTTATAAAATGTTTACGTGCTGTGCATGTAGTGAAACTGAGTTGTTGAAGCGGTTGGTTTCTGCTGTACATTTATTTCTCTTTTCCACAACATTATTTTTTCAGCACAATGCACGTTCAGTGTTTCATCCTCTCTCTGTCGTCTTTTCTCATGCAAATGTCCTTGTGTTTTGTTAAGCGGTGTTGGTGAGTTAATTGGCTGTGTGCTGCTGAGCAAAACATCCCCTCCAGTCCTCCATCGGCCACTTTCTGTGTGTCTCACGGTCACATGCGTCAAATACCAGCGTCTGAGATCAGATCGGCCCTTCATTGCGCTTCAAAGCGTTCACCGGGTTAATTGAGCGTGAGACCTCAGGATATAAAAACGCATGCGGTGATTGTCAAGAAACATGATGCTCTGCAGTTTGTGCTGTTTAGTAGAAAAACTCTTTAATATCTCACTTACATCATAATTCATACATACAGCACTATATGCCAAATCTTTTGTAGGGGAGAATCTTTAAACTTCCTTTTTTTTCCCCCAATAATATTAAAATATATATATATATATATATGCATGTGCATATGCACAAATAAGATATAAAACATCTTGCAAATATTAAATATTTAATGTATGCACATGCAAACATAAAATTATTTAATTTCATTCCATTCGATTAGCGTTAACTTAATGTCCGCAATGCAGGTTTTACAGTTAGTGTTGTTTAATAGAAACATATCTATGTGTACTAAAATGTATTTATGATTTAATTTATTCTTTTTCCTTTATTTGATTATTTATTACATTTTCATTTTATTAAAAAAAAAAAAAAAAAAAAAAAAAAAACAGGTATATATTTTAAAGTATAACAAACCAATTTATACTGTGATTTTTTTTTTTTTTTTTTTTTAATATTTACTATTTAGTTTTTAGTAAATTAGTAGTATTTAGTAAAAAAAAATCCTCACTATTGTACTGGACTATTAGATTTATTTATTTATTTATTGATATTTTTTTATTTTTTAAATATAATATAATATAATATAATATAACATAATATAACATAATATAACATAATATATAAATTTATTTGTTTGTTTGTTTTTAATTTTTACACACTTTTTTCCCCTAAAACTGCATATGCACATGGAAACATAATATATGAAATTATTTCATTTAATTTAATTATCAAAAAACTTTATTATTTCTAATAATAACAATAATAATGATGATGATGATAATAATAATAGTAATAATAATAATAATAATAATAATTAGCTATATATTTTAAAGTATAACAAATCAATTTATACTGTGAAAATATTTTAGAAAATATTTAGATAGTATTTAGTATAAATATATATTATCCTACTCACTATAATGCTGGACTATTAGGTTTATTTATTTATTTATTTATTTTTTTATAATTGTTTTTTTTAAATATATATTTTTTAATATATTATAAATAAATGTATTTTTTATTTTATTTAACAATAATATTTTATTTTATTTTATTTTATTTTATTTTATTTTATTTTATTTTATTTTATTTTATTTTATTTTATTTTATTTTAATTTGTTTTATTGTGTTTTATTTTTAATTTTTGCACACTTTTTCCCTGCCCTAAAACTGCACAGACCCATTTGTGCAGAAGCACATGGAAACACAATATATGAAACATAATATATACAAAGCAGAGTTGTAGTTTGGGCTACTTAATAGGAAAACTTTAATATTTATCATAATAATAATAATAATAATAATAATAATAATAATAATAATGTTTTATTTATATATTGCTCTTGGGGGACCCAATGGCACTTTACAAAATAGCTAAATTAAATCTTAAAGTTTTTTAATATCTTGCAAATGAGAAACTTTAATACCTTAGCAATGCCGTATTTCATCCATATGACATTATATCCATATATAGTTTGTGGGAGAAAAGCCCTGAATGTTTAAATTAAGTAAAAAATATTTTGTTTGCATATGCACAAATTAGATTTGAAAGATTCACTGTATATGTACTGATTTTTTTTTTTTCTCCGTACTATCCAGTATCCAAAAGCCTGCATTGCTGACGTAACAGAAATGAATTTCTACTTCAGACCACATTAGTGACACTTAATCTGCTAATTCTGCATGAACAAACTGAGCGCAGTGCATTACGTTCTGTGGTCTTACCTTCGACTGTAATCCTACGTTTGCTCAAGCGTTAGTGCTCAAATATGACTGTCATTAATAATGAATGGCCGGCGTGGATCAGGAAGGTTTCTGCGCTGTGTGCGTGGGAGCGGGAGCGTGCTCCAGTGTGTTTTTCTGCTTTGATCAGAACGTGGAGTGATTGCTGTGAGCCTGAAATAGCTGCGAGCGCCTCAGGAGAGAATCTCCCGCACCAACGCCACCTTCACCGCGAACAAGCGTCTAAACTAACACACATCGTGAGATGCTGAGGGTTTGTGTGCTGTTGTGAAGTGAATCCTCTACTCTAACCTACATTATCTGCTCATTTCACACAGCGGGACTCCTCGCCGCTGCTGTGCCGGCATTTTACAATATCTGAACATCTACACAAGAAAAAGATGCATTGTGATTTTTTTTAGAATTGTTCATTTTTGTCTTCACCGGTTTCTTTTTCTTTTTTTTTTAATGGTAATTAAATGACACATTAAAATGACACATTAAAATAATCAAAAGAAAGACAGTAAAGACATTTATGTTACAGAAGATGGTTTTCAAAATTCTGAGTTTTTTTTATTCTGCGATGAAAACAAAATAAACTGAATTTGATCATGTAAATTTGGAATTCAGAGACAAAAAAAAAAGATCTGCTTAACAGGAAAACTGTAATAATAATAACAACAATAGTAATAATAGTTTTATTTATATAGTGCCTTTGAGGGACCCAATGACACTTTACAAAATAATTATATTAAATATTAAAGTTTTTAAAGTCTTGCAAATGAGAAACTTTAATGTCTTAACTGTGCCATATTTTATTTATGAAAAAATAGGCAAAATTACAAGAGATAAAGTCAAAATTCTGAGAAAAATAGTAAAATTGTGAGATGTGAACTGAATCCTACAAGAAAAAGTCAAAATTCAAAATGTAAATACTATTACAAATTTATAACCTAACAAAGATTAAAAAATAAAAAAATAAATAAATAAATCACAATTACTTTTACAATTTTTATTCCATGGTTAATTTAAGTTTTAACAGAACAGAACGGTTATTTTAAATTGTAATATATAAGCCAGGCTGCTATTTTGCTTAATTTATGTAATTAAACTGTAGAAGTGTCAAACCTGTTAGCTTTCTGAAAACATGATCTCACACCTATATGTTACAGAAACGCTGTGGAAATGTTTCTAAAATGTTGACATGTCCAGTTTTCTTATCATGATTGTAATGTTATTTTAATGTTACGAAAACATTTTTTAAGTGTTCTACTACCTTTTTTTTTTTTTTAAATGTCCAGTTTTCATGTCGTGATGTTGTTTTGCATGTTGTTTTGTGTGTCATTTATATGTTGTTTGTGTGTTGGTTTGCATGTTATTTTGCATGTTTTATTTGTTTTTTGCTTATTGTTTTATGTTGTTTTTCATGTCATTTGTGTCATTTTGCATGTTGTTTGCTTGTTTTGCATGTCGTTTACATGTCGTTTGTGTTATTTTGCATGTTGTTTGTGTTTTGCGTGCTGTTTAGTGTTATTTTGCATGTCATTTTGTGTGTTGTTTTGTATGTTGTTTGAATGTTGTTTGCGTGTTGTTTCACATGTTGTTAGTGAGTTGTTTTTCATGTCATTTGCGTGTTGTTTGTGCTATTTTGCATGTTTTTGTGCTGTTTTGCATGTTTAGTGTTATTTTCAATGCCATTTTGCGTGTTGTTTTTTTGTCATTTGCATGTCGTTTGTTGTTTTGCATGTTTTTTTTGTGTGTAATTTTATATTGTTTGCGTGTTGTTTCACAAACAAAACGTAAATGACATGAAAATCAACTTGCAAAAGTTGTTTTTCATGTTGTTTACGTGTTATTTTGCATGTTTTTGCGTTGTGTAGTGTTATTTGCATGCCATTTTGTGTGTTGTTTTGCATGTTGTTTTCTGTCGTTTGTGTTTTTTGTGTTGTTAGCATGTCATTTTGCATGTCATTTGCTTGTCATTTAGCGTGTTGTTTTGCTTTGTTTTGCATGTTTTTTGCTTGTTTTGTGTGTTGTTTTGTATGTTGTATTGCATGTTGTTTGTAATGTCATTTGCATGTAGTTTGTGTTATTTTGCATGTCATTTTGTATGTTGTTTGAATGTTGTTTTTCATGTTGTTAGCGAGTTGTTTTTCATGTCATTTGCGTGTCGTTTGTGTTATTTTGCATGTTTTTTGTGTTTTGCATGTTTTTGTGCTGTTTCGCATGTTTAGTGTTATTTTCAGTGCCGTTTTGTATGTTGTTTGTGTGTTGTTTTTCCTGTCATTTGCATGTCGTTTGTTGTTTTGCATGTTTTTTTTGTGTATTGCGTTTAGTGTTATTTTGCATGTAATTTTGTGTGTAGTTTTGTATGTTTGCATGTTGTTTCGCAAACAACATGTAAATTACATGAAAAACAACTTGCAAAAGTTGTTGCGTGTCATTTTGCATGTGAGTTGCTTATCATTTTGCGTGTTGTTTTGCGTTGTTTGCGTGTTGTTTGCGTGTTGGATGTCCGTATGGAGCGGTTGTGGATGTTGTGGAGTCTGTAATGGCAGGTCAAGGCCCCTTCACTCGTTCCTCCTACACGAGCATCAGCACGCGTCGCTGCAGGCGTGTTGGAAGCGTGTGCTGGCGTTCGTCTCATTGAGAAACACCTCGGATCGCACGCGTGGAAGCGTGTTACGATTGAGATGCGCTCGCCTGATCATCTCCGTAGAGCTGCAGATCTACGGCCGGCCTTCACGCCGTAAAACTCTTTTATAGTTGTGTCTTTTATAGTACTTTCTGCTCTGTAAGGACCGGTTTCTTTCCCGAGAGCCATCCGTCACTGAAGCATGTTTATTTGCTCTTGTCAAACACAGTATCTATTAGGGGCAGGTGCTGATCTTAAAAGCTTCAATCTGTATTAAGTTGGATTTAAGAAGCTGTTTTCCAGTTTGCATATTTCTAATGCACTCTGTAAGTATGTACTTGGCTGCTGATGGGAAAGTGCTTAGATTTGAGTATGTGCTGTAGGACGACAATATGGCATCACTGAGTTGTTTCACAGTTTTAAAATTTGGTGTACTAACAACAACTGACTATGATTAGAGACACTTTCGTACATGCATATATATATTCTCTGTCTTGTCTATTAAAGCATTAAGCCTCAAGAAGCCTAAAACCCCCTTAGCTGTTATAAATTCACTGTAAACCACATCTTCACAGGGATATTTGCTTTTATAAAATGATTATTCCATATACGTAGAAAGATTTCACAAAATAAAACAGAGCAAATAAAGTGTAATGATATTAGTAAAAACATTATTCTTCCTCCAAACAATGTAGTTCCTCAGTGTAGTTATTTCATTTTTTATGAAATATACAATATATTTATGTATTCATTTATTTATTAAATTATTAATTAAAATTAAAAACTAAATTAGGGAAACACATCTAATTGCAATTTATTATTAATAAATTACATTTATTTAATTAATTATTAATTATAATATTATTAATTAAATTTATTTTTAATTTATATACCTATAAAAATCATATAAATCAAGAAAGAATTATCACTATAATATTTAAATAAAAAGTCTAATAATTCATAATAACTTTATCAACATGTATATAATAATAATAATAATAATAATAATAATGATAGCAAATATTATTATTATTTTTATTATATATAACAACTAATTGCAATTTATTATTAATTACATTTATTTAATTAATTATTCATTCTAATATTAATTTATTTATTTTTAATTTATATTCAAATAAAAATCATAAATCAAGAAATATCACTATAATATTTAACTGAAAAGTATGATAAATAATAATTCATAAAAACTTAAAAAGTATATAATAATAATAATAATAATTATTATTATTATTATTATTATTATTATTGTTGTTGTTGTTGTGATTTATTATTAATTACATTTATTTAATTAGTTGTTAATTGCAGTGATATTAATTATTTTTAATTTATATACAAATAAAAATAATATAAATCAAGTAATTAACTAAAAAGTATAATAATCTTAATAATTCATAATACCTTTTTAAAAAATGTGTATAATTATTATTATTATTATATAACAACTAATTGCAATTAATTAATTACATTTATTTATTTATTTATTAATTTTAATATTATTAATTAAATTTGTCATTTTTATTACAAATAAAAAATCATATAAATCAAGAAAGAAATATCATTATAATATTTAACTAAAAAGTATAATCATCATAATAATTCATAATAACTTTTTAAAAAGGTATATAATAATAATTATAATAATATATAACAACAGTAAAATTACAATACAAATATTTATGGATATTTCTTTGGTTTCAGTCAATAAATGACAGAGCTTTTCAGATTACAACAGCACATCAGAGTACATATTTGAGTCTAATGTGATTTCAAACATTGTTAAAATTGAACATTTTTAAAACATAAACTGTATTTATATTTATTCACCTGTCTTTATTTTATACATATTGTCTGCTGTGTCTCACTGTTCTTTTGTCTGAGCACTGGATGCTTTTTTTCACCAAGACAAATTGGCTTGTGTATGTAAACATACTTGGCCATAAATCTGATTTCGATCCCTCGATTTCAAAAAATAACTTGCCTGTGTGAGTTGGGCTTCAGCCATGAACTCAGGTCGCTGATCTTGCAAAAGCGTGTGTTTAATATAAACATGATTTTGTATTTGCTTCAAAACTGACGATGAAGATGGATTATGGCTACCAACTAAACTTAGAACAGAACTTCAGTCATTTATCTTAGTGTTGTGTGTAAGTGTTATGCATTAAATTAAACATTAAAAAGCAAAAGAGCTTAATTACACTGAGTTTGAGCAGCACAGACTTCTGGGAGCTTCTTTGGCAGCAGCTGCATCTGTGTGTCTGCCGGCAAGTTTCTCTGTGTGTGTGTGTGTGTGTGTTGCTCTTGGCTGTTTTTACTTTGGCAAAGCAGTTTAAGTCATTATTGATTGTGTGTGTGTGTGTGTAAGAGGCTCTTAAATGCGTTTTGGTACATATTAGTGTGTGTGGGTGTTTTTATATGTGTAGTTTTTGGAGAATAAAATGTCAAAATTTGGTTGAAATAATGTTACATTGTCATTCAGTGTAACACAATTTTTATGTACAAATTCAGACATGCTAATTCTGACTTGTACGTATCAAAATAAATAAAAGAATAGGGGAGCATATTAAATTTTATTGTGTTTTAAATGAGTAAAAAAATCTTACTGACAAATGGCCAAAACCTAGGATAGTGGCAAATTTTTCAAATGTAGAATTACAACTAATTAGTATTTGGGGTGAATTTCGTCTTTTAATGTCATAAATTGATTTTTGTTGTAAATATGCCTGACAAGATTGTTTCACTGAAAAAATTAGAGAAAAATGTATGATATTTATTTTTCGCTCAGAAAAACAAACACAGAAATTAAATTAAATTAAACAGAAAACTTATTATTATTGTTAATTAATTAATTATTATTTTTTTAAAATTATTTATTCATTTATTTATTTATTTATTTGGGAAAAACAGCAACAATTTAAAGCAGTATTTCACTTATTGTTTTTATGCCTAAACCCTTTTTCATCTCAGATCATATTTTTTAAATTGATTTTTGTTGTAAATATGCCTGACACGATTGTTACACTGGAAAAATTAGGGAAAAATGTATTATATTTATTTTTTGCTCAGAAAAACAAACGCAAAAATGCAATTAAATTAAACAGAAAACTTTATTATTATTATTATTATTATTTTTATTTATTTATTTATTTATTCATGACATTCATTCATTTATTTTTGGGGGGGAAACAGCAACAATTTAAAGCAGTATTACACTTACTGTTTTTATCCTAAACCCTTTTTCATATGTGTATATATATATATATTTATATATTTATTGTGTTATGTTTTTAGTGTATTTTATTGCGTTAGACAGCTTTTTATTTTTTTTTACCTAATCAAAATACCCCAACTACAGTTTGATTGAGATTAACTGGAATGCACAATGCAAAAAAACATGATTTTTAAAAAGTAGAGTTTTGGCAAATGAACACTTCATATATATTGGTGCATAAAATAAATGAAAATATCTTTCTGAAAGACTTTTATTTCCAAATGGTTCAATCATCATTTCAGTGACAGAAAACACAAACATATTGATCCGTTTCTACAGGCTTATAAAAGCGTTTCAATAAGAAGGAATAGAAGTAATTATAATACAAACCAATAAACTAACTGATTGTACTACAGTATACCAGAACAGACTGAAAACATGGGAAAAATGTCTTAAAATCATTAAAATCTGGGCAAGCAGCGTTGTATTGATTGCATGTTGAATGCATCTTGAGCGTGTTTGTCATCCTGCACAAAAACCTGCCAAAATACTCTGTAGTAAAGAGACAATGTGTGAAAACAAGCCTTAATGAATTACACAACACTGATTCTCAAGTCTACAGATAATTTAACTGGAAAATAAGACAAATGTGTCATGTTTCTCCATCACTCTTATAGATATACTGTATATGTATGTTTTGCTTTTAGCTCTTTGAAAGCTATTCAACCTGTTACTTATTGCACTGTAAAAAAAAAAAAAAAAAAAAAAAAACACAATTTGTTGAGTCAGCTTAAAATAATTTGTTGCCCTGCTGCCTTAATCACTTAATCAAATATTTCGTATTTTAATATGTCATAAATTGATTTTTGTTGTAAATATATCTAACATGACTGTTACACTGAATGACATTTTAGTGTGTGTCTTCTGTAAATTATGGAAAAATGTATGATATTTATTTTTTGCTCAGAAAAAACAAAAACAAAAATGCAATTAAATTAAACAGAAATCATTTTATTATTATTTTCTTTTATTATTATTATTATTTATTTGTTTATTTTTTGGGGAAAAACAGCAACAATTTAAAGCAATATTAAACAAAAACAAAAATGTGATTAAATTACACAGAAAACTTTATTATTAATATTAATATTATTATTATTATTTTATTTATTTATTTATTTATTTTTTGGTGGGGGGGGGGTGATGGCAAAATATATAAATATATAAATATAAATTTTTTAAATTATTTGTCACTTACATAAATTTTAAGTTCAGTCAACTTACATAAGTTTAGTCAACTTGAAATGTTATAAAATGCTGAAATGATATTTGAGTTGACTAAACAAAAAATTTGGTTTGTTAAACTTAAATGCTGGGCTTGTTACCCACACTGTAAAAAACAATTGTTTGAGTTACCATAAAATAATTTGTAACCTGGCTGCCTTAAAATTTTAAGTTCAGTCAACTCAAAAAAAGTTTATTCAACTTGAAATGTCACTTAGTATAATTTAACAAGATATTTGAGTTGAATCAACTTAACATTTTAAGGCAGCTGGTTTACTTACCCATCTGTTAAGTTTAGCAAACACAAATATTAGTTGTTACTTAGTACAATTTAACATTTCAACTTAAAATTTTAAGGCAGCAGGGTAACAAATTATTTTAAACTGACTCAACAAATTGTGTTTTTTATTTTTTACAGTGTAGCTGCCTTAAAAATTTAAGTTGAATCAACACAAATATGTAAATTGTCTCTTAGTGCAACTTAACATTTCAAGTTGATTAAACTTTTTTTTTTTTTTTGAGTTGACTGAACTTACAATTTTAAAAGCAGCCAGGTAACAAATTATTTTAAGTTGACTCAACAAAGTTTTTTACAGTGTATAAAAAGTAGCTCTTAAATGCTTTTTATGACTTTATGAATGCTATAAGATCAGCAGACAGTATTATACCAGAACAGAAAGAAAACATGAGGAAAAATATCTTCAAGTGCTTAAAAAACACATTTGGCAAGCAGCATTTTATTGATTGTATCTTGAATGCGAGTGTTTTGTTCTCCTGCACTGGCAGATTTTTTCCACTTCGTTTTCACTTGTTTATCCTTAAAAATCTGCCAAATGTGGTAAATCAGTCCTGCCTGCTTTTGTCACTCAAAAATCTGTACAAACGTCTTCCTCTGGAGCGTGAAGCTCGGTTTGCTCTTTCCAAAGGAGCCTGTATTTGGGATTGTCAGAGGTAGAAGATGAAACGATGTTCGTGTGAAGGCGTACTGCCGTCTGCGTTGGACCGAGGCCATTATTAATATGCACTGACACTTGCATACAACTGAAATGATCCAGGATGTCTCGTCGTGGATCATAAAATTCCCCAAGGTGCCTTTCGCTCGTCTGATATTGAGTGCGCTTCCTGTGCCTATATTATAAATCACAGCGTTTCCATAATGAAAAAATGTCTTTATTGCGTGGCTGAAGACAGAACTGCATTAAAATCAAGCAGCTTCACATTACGCTCAGCGGCACGTTTAAAGGTTACATGCGAAAACGGCCTGGTTTTCATCTCTCTGTGGTCTGTAAATAGAAACAAGTGCGCTTTGATTCTTCTAGAAGGGGTCAAAGAGAGGAGAGATGATTTTAGACACAGACAAGATGTATTTATTGCAGAAATACAGAGTATGTAACCTAATGTTTCCTACTGTAAATATTTACTAATTTTGGTTAGTGATATGCATTGCTAAGAACTTCATTTGGACAACGATTTTAACTAACCATACATCAATGGAAAGCTTATTTATTTAGCTTCTAGATGTTAATTAATCTTAAAAAAAGTCTAAAATCGCAAGAAAATGACCCTCATGACTGTGGTCCAGGCTCACATTTGATCTTGGATATGGTGTTCAAATAAGCAGCAAAATAAATAAAATAAAATAAAATAAAATAAAATAAAATAAAATAAAATAAAATAAAATAAAATAAAATAAAATAAAATAAAATAAAATAAAATAAATTGATTTAATACCAAATTTAGTTTAAATTTTATTTATTTATTTTTTAAAATCTATAATGCAATATAAAAGGTATTTTAATACATTATTTATGCTTTCTAATGCAACTTCTAATGCATTATATGATCTGTAATAATTGTAAGAACAGTTCTAAAACTTTATATTTATAATATTTATAATGTAAATATAACAAAGCTTACATTTTGATTAGTAATATGCATTGCTAAGAACTTCATTTGGACAACTTTAAAGGTGATTTTCTTAATATTTAGATTTTTTTTTTTTTTTGCACCCTCAGATTCCAGATTTTTAAATAGTTGAATCTCAGACAAGTATTGTGCTATTCCAACAAACCATACAGCAATGGAAAGCTTATTTACTTAGTTTCCAGATGATAATAAATCTAAAAATATCTAAAATCTGAAGAAAATGACCCTCATGACTGTGTTCCAGGCTCACATTTGATCTTGGATAGGGTGTTCAAATAAGCAGCAATCAATGCTAAAATAAAATAAGTGCTTTATAAATACATTGTGATTGATTGACTTAAGACTAGATTTAATTTTAGTTTAGTTTAACTTTGGTTTCAATTATTAATGAAATGCATGCATTAGAATATACATTATGAATACCTTTATAATGCATTATACATGATGGCTTTAAGTAAACTTTTATCAAAGCCTTTTTTTAGAAGTTTCATTTGTTGTTTTATATAGTTGTTTATCTACTTTTCACTTGTTCCTCGCCATGAATATACTATGGTAGCGGGCAAATTAGAAACAGTCAGTCAATCGATTATTTGGTTGATTGATAATCAGAATTCAGCATCAGAGCTGTCATTGTATTAGTTGAGTTTCAAACACATTTCCAGCTGTCGTGGTTTAAAAGATAATTAATATTGAGTAATATTATTGATTTGACTTCACTGACTTTATCAGATGCTTTACACTGAAACTGAAATGGATTCATAATTGTTGACACTGCTGTTAAACTTAACTGAATCAATATTGAGCTGAATTGATCTGAACAATGACTCTTGTTGTCTTGTGTAGAGCTGCTTTACAGATAAATTTAATTTGTTTCATAATTGAAAACTTCGCACTATCAATATCATTCTGTTCATTACAAGCAGGCTGCAGTTTTATAGTCTGTCGCTTTAAATGGCGGGGCTTGTTAAAGCAGGATGGATTTTGATTGGCTGTCAGCGTTTTTATAATTCAACAGGTGGAAACCGATCATCCTGAAAGTGATTTCTATGTCGTTATAGTTGTGGCGTGTGCATTTAGAACAGTCTTTAAAACTATATCTTTATAGTCATTGTTAGTGATTGTCCTTAAAGGGACAGTTCACCCAAAAATGAATTCTGTGTTCATTTACTCACCCTCATGCAGTGATGGAAATGGCCAAAATTCACTGAGGGGACTCGTTTTTTAGATGATTTTACGGGTGTTTTTAATGATAAAACCCTTTATAATCCAATAACATTTATTAAGAATGTATTTAATCCTTCTTGTAAAAAAATTACAGTAGGAACACGATCAATCTGATCAATGACAGGAATGAACCCTCCCATTATAAAGCGATGTTTAACTGCTTAAAGGGTTTTTTGTAATGCCATTTTTCTAACTTTATTAAATGTGTCATCTTTTGTGCCAAAAATGTAATGAAACAATAAATTCAATTAAAATAATAAGATACAATCAGGAAGAATAAGTCACCGGTCAAATGAAATCAGCATCAACAATTCATCTTTGCATGGCACAGAAAAGCACAAATGTGGCATTAAGGAATATTTAGACTTTTTGACAAGACTCAGAGGGGCTTTAATGCATTTCATAATAACAGTGTTATGAGATTTAATCTTTTAAAAATGACTCAATTTATACTTTAACAATGAAACTGCGTCCACCAGTTGGTGGCAGCGTGTCACTTTGTCTTTGTCTTTGCCACTGAATTCATTCAGTTGATTCGTTCAGGAAATCTAAATTGTTCATTTAGGAACGAAGCAAGCGACTCTCTTTATGAATGTGTCATTGAATCATTGACTCACTAGATTTGTTCAGAAATGCAGATTCATTCATTAACGAAACACCGCTGTGTTTGCTTAAAGATGCGCAGCACCTAAGCTGCAACTTTGTTTGGAGCTATTTTCTTTGACTAAATGGAGCAAAATCAGCAACTGTTAATGTTAATTTTAGGTAAACTATCCCTTTAAATATTGAAATACAGCAGTAAATTGATGTCTGATCGTCTCCTTGCAGAAACTGGCGATGCAGATTTCATTAGGAGTGTGAATGAGCATTTGGAGTGGCTGTAGAGGTTAAAGGAGAAGTCCACTTCCAGAAAAACAATTTACAAATAATGTACTCACCCCCTTGTCATCCAAGATGTTCATGTCTTTCTGTCTTCAGTCGTAAAGAAAGTGTTTTTCAAAGAAAACATTTCAGGATTTTTCTCCATATAATGGACTTCATTGGTGCCCGATTTTGAACTTCCAAAATGTAGTTTAAATGCAGCTTCAAAGGGCTCTAAATGATCCCAGAGGAAGAAGGGTCTTATCTGGTGAAATGATCTGTCATTGTTTTCAGAAAATAAAAATTTGCGTACTTTTTAAGCACAAAAGCTTGTGTAGCATGCTACGAATTAGTGATGGGTGGTTCTTGAACAATTCGTTCATTTTGAACGAATCTTTAATGTGACTCAGGAAGAACGAGTGGTCTCGGGGAGTGATTCGTTCAGTCGCGTATGCGCAACATCCTATTAGGTTCTGTACTGGAATTAGTTCACCTGTTTCGAGTCTTCTGGTTTTTCGAGTGGTTTGTTCATCTTATGGGTCTGTCACGTGATGAACGAACGACTTGAACCCGAAAACTTGTCAGATAAGAGGTGAGATGAGCTAATCATAGACTAAAGACCCAGGTAAACAATGAATGAATAGAGACCAATTTTTAAGGATACGTGGATACATACAAAATAACAACATATATATGTTATGAACCGCTTCTATCTTTTCTGTTTCTTATAGCATTATAGTTTTGTCTTGTTTGTAGTGTGATCAGCGTTTGTGTAAGCAGTAGATGTGTTAGGGAAGTAACACATAACATTTTAATTACATTTTGCTAAAATGAACGAAATGACTCGAAAAGATTCGTTCATTTTGCTGAACGAGACTCAAAGGTCCGAGTCGGTAAAATGATCTGAACTTCCCATCACTACTACGAATCACGTCTAAGTTCATCGTCTGTGTACTCCGGCTCAAAAAGATACGGTATGTTAAAAAACTTCATGTTATTTTCTCCTACAACTTCAGAATCGTCCGACATCGTTGTAGCTTTTTGTTTGTAAACAGCGTTTGACTTACTTGCACTTTCTTAGTCTTTGCGCGTTCGCTTTGTAAACACTGGGTCTGTAGTTCGGCGTGACCTTTCGACGTGATTCAGTAGTTCGTAGTGTTGTGAATGTGCATCCCAGAGCCTGTGCTACACCAGGTTTTGTGCTTAAAAAGTATACACAATATTATTTTCTGAAAAAACAAAAACATGACAGATTGTTTCACTAGATAAGACCCTTCTTCCTCGTCTGGGATCGTTTAGAGCCTTTGAAGCTGCATCTAAACTACATTTTGGAAGTTCAAAATCGGGGCACCAATCAAGTCCATTATATGAAGAAAAATCCTGAAATGTTTTCCTCAAAAAACATAATTTCTTTACGACTGAAGACAGAAAGACTTGAACATCTTGGATGACAAGGGGGTGAGTACATTATTTATGAATTGTTGTTCTGAAAGTGGACTTTTCCTTTAAGCGCATCCGTGCACCGTCTCTTTCTCGCTAATTGAAATTGTAGCCGTTCCCTCCTCCTGATAATCTAAATGAGTTGTCATCCATGATTGATTTTCACATTTTGAGGATGCTGTTTTAGCATGCGGTGGAACGGACGCCATGCCGCCTCTGTTTGCCTCTCTGCCTGCTGTAATGAGTGCGATTGCGGCTCTCGGACGCTGGAGAGCTGGACGTGCTGTTCCTACTTGACAGGAAGTTCAACTGCAACACAAGACTAATGGTTTCAAATGCCTGAGTGAATGCACTTTAAATGAATACTTTCAAAAGTGCCACTTTGTCAAGCTAACTTTAAAGTTTGTCATCAAACTTTACTCTTGTTGACACATTTGAGTCTTAGTCCGCTAACCTGGGTTTGGCTTTAATGGTTACTCAGTGATGGAGTCAAATAATCCCAAATGAGGTTTAATTGTATGTTTCCAGCATAGTGTGACCAGATAACCTTCCCCTCGTGATGTCATTAGTCTGTTTTCCTCCGGCCATTTGCGAGCGAATATATTTGTCTGCAGGCGATGGGTTTATATGATTAAATTATGGCTGTTTTGTGATTTGGAGACCGGTATGGGCGCGAACGGCGAGTCCTTGTGTGTAAAAGAGCTCATTGAAAAACACGCCGCTGCACTGGTGGCATCTGCGAACAAAGGAGCCCTCAGAGACACTTCATCAGGCCGCTGCGTTTGCGTCTGAAATGCCACGCGTGTAAATGTGTAAAAAATGACTCTGGACGTTTCTGCATTTTAAAGCGGTTATGATTCATGAACACAGGTTGAAATCAGTCTGGATTCGTCATGGAGCTTTCTGATGGTGTTTGGCTCTAGTATATGCATGTCAAACAAAATGCTTTTTTTGTTTAATCAAAATTGTTGGGGTCAGATTAGTAGTGTGTGGATATTGGTACTAAATTCTACATCCTTGAAAATCCTGACAAGTGATGTCCGACTTTGGAAACTATGTGAAGAGATCAAACAACAGATTCATGACTTCATCCAAATTTCACTAAAAGCTTATGGACGTAATTATAATATAAGCCAGACATTAAAGTGAGTTGTTTTTGTCTCTTCTGAGGAAGATTCATTCACTTGTTTGCCAATCAACCACAGATTTTCATCTGATCTCATTTTGTAAGTGACTTTTCTTTCTGTTTTAAAGATGTTTTCTTTGGATTGTTTGACTACTCAAAAGAGAATATAGGAAAAAAACTTAATTTGTGTTTCCTGCTTCACATACATGAACAAAAATCTGTCTCTAAACCTCTCTTTTCTTTACTTAATGTTGATCTAGACAAGTACATGGAACATACAAACTATCCAAAGTTCAGGTGAAAAAAAAAAATCTGTGGTTAAAAAAATAATAATAAAAATAAATATTTTAGTATAATAAAACCATGGTTATTTTTCTTAAGGGATTTGTATTTTGTATTCTTTCTTTCTGTTTTTACAACTGTACTGCCTTAATGGTTCGATGTTGAATTAAAAAAGGAAATCCAAAAAATGATTCGCGAAACGCGCTTTTAAGTCCTGATCTGAATGAAATGATTCGCGATCCGCGTTCCAAAGTTCCGATCTGAAAAATGATTCACGAACCATCATTTCAGATTAGTACTTCGAATCGCGAATCATTCAGTTCGCGAAATGATTCGACAGCCCACTCTGAAATTCAGATCTAAATCAGAAGATTCACAAACCGTTCTGATCTAATTCAAATGATTCGCGATGCGCGCTCCAAAATTCGCTTTGATTCGCGAACCATTCCGATCTGAATCAAATGATCTAAATTAAATGATTCGCGATCCGCGCTCCAAAATTCCGATCTGAAAAATGATTCGCGAACCATCATTTCAGATTAATACTTCGAATCGCGAATCATTCAGTTCGCTGAAATGATTCGAGAGCCCACTCTGAAATTCAGATCTGAATCAGAAGATTCACCAACCGTTCTTATCTAAGTCAAATGATTCGCAATCCGCGCAATCCGCTCCAAAGTTCTGATCTGAAAAATGATTCGCAACCTATCATTTTAGATTGGGACTTCGGATCGCGAATCATTCAGTTCGCGAAATGATTCGTGAACCCTCTCCGAAATTCAGATCTGAATTAACAGATTCACGGTCGTTTCGATCTAAAACAAATGATTTATGAACCCGCATTGAAGTTCCGATCTGAAAAATGAAATGATTTCAGATCGAGACCATTCATTCAGTTCAGAAATGATTCGAAAACCCAGTCCGAAATTCTGATCGATCTAAATTAAATGATTCACGTCATGCGATTCGAAGTCACGATCTGCCGCAAATTATTCACGAACCCGCACCGAAGTCCCGTGCTGAATCAAATGATTCGCGATCCGTGCTCTGAAGTTCCGATCTGAAAAATGATTCGCAACCTATCATTTCGGATCTGGACTTCATCATGATCTGCAGTTTGCAAATGATTCAAAATTCAGAACCAACAGATTCACGGTCATTTCGTGCAAATGATTCATCAAAGTTCCGATCTGAATCATTCGCGATCCGCACTCTGAAGTTCCGATCTGAAAAATGATTCGCAACCTATCATTTCGGATCTGGACTTCGGATCACGAATCATTCAGTTTGAAGTCCCGAACTGCTGAATCATTTCCCGATCTAAATCAAATGATTCATGAACCTGCATTGAAGTCCCGATCTGCATCATTCCCCAAACCAAAGCGCGTACCGTGAATCATTTGATTCGCGAACCATCATTCCGGATCGGGACTTCGGATCGCAAATCATTCAGTTCGCGAACCCGCTCCGAAAGGAGGATCTGAATCAAATGATTCACGGTATGCGCTTTGGAGTGATCTGTGTCAAATGATTCGAAATACGCGATCCATTTGGAGCGCTTCGAAACAGTGAATCGTTTTGCGACACAACTGATTCGGAAATTCGAAAAGCTCAGTTTCACCTAGCAATATGTGCTTTTTAAAATCATCACAAGCGATGATGAAATTCGAAAACGAATGGCTTTTGATCTGGTTTTTGCTAGTGAATCGCTTGAACTGCCACGAGTTTGAATCGATCGGAGCGGCTCTAGCGTAAATGACTCATTCAATTGAATCGGTTCATCATGTTTACATGACACTGTCAGTACTACAACTGGCTTAGCTCGCTAGTTTTACGACATTAACTTAAATAAGTGAAAAAAAAAAAAAAGATGTTTATATAAAATATTCATATTTCCATACCAAAGATCCAAAAAACATCCAACACAAATCTACAAACAACCGTAACCGGTTTACTGCTAACTAGTGAAACACTCCACTAATATGAGTTTTCCATGTTACTTCTTTACTCTCACATACATATTATGTGAATCCTGTTCATATAAATATTTGTACTGTGGTTTAGCTGTGTTGCGGGCGGTCGGCGGATCAGCAGCCGCAGGTGACCCGGATCAGGTGCGTCAGCGGCGGGTTGAATCTCGAGGGGAAGCGCTCGCAGCGGGAAGCACGTGAGCTCTGGGTTTTACCGCGGTATGTCGTACAGGTGCCAAAACCCCCCGCTGATGCGAAGAATGAGCTCTGAGCAAATCCTGCTCATGCATTCGCTGTCAGACTCCGCGGATAAACGCGGACCATCAGCGACATTCAACACGTGCTGTTTACACACGTAAAGAACACGCTTCCGGAAAGTATTTCATTGGGTTTATGTGTAAAATCAATAATTGTGTTCCAAAGACCCGAGGCGCATTATATATAACTTAGGTTGTAAACAATAAGACGTGTTCCCTTGGATTCAAAACTCAGGAGACTTCAGTGATGTATTAGTTATGTTGATTTTATTGGACTGTCAACATCTGCATTTTCAGGTTACTTCTAAGATTCCTTTGGGAGCATAAAAATAGACGAGACAATTGTTGACCTGCAGTAAGATGATTGATCTGCAAAACCAAAGAGATTATTTGTTCTTTGAACCATATATTTTCATTTCTTTGAATGATTTAAATTTTATTTCATTTTGAGAGCATTGACTTCTTACCTAAATAAATAAACAAGGGAAATATTTATTTATTTATTTGTGAAGTGTTCATTTGCCAAAACAGTTCTCTCCATTTATAACAGTTTTCAAAAATCATGTTTTTTATTTTTTTCATTGTGAATTCCAATTAATCTCAGTCAAACTGTGGTTATTTTAATTAGGTTAAAAATAATTATAAAATGCTAATAACTAACACGATAAAAACATAACATCATAAAAAACAAGATTTTTGAAAATTGAAAAAAAAAAAAAATTATTGTGTATATACATTATATATAGAAAAATAGAAAAATTACACTGGACTGTAGTATTTATTTACTATTTTTGTTGTTTTTCTTGATCATTTGAATTGGTTTTTGTTTTTAGATGCTCTTTTTTATACTACTTTTTTGGTTAATGTTTAGTAATGTTTTAGTCATTTTTTATTATTGTTGTTTTTTTTTTTTTTTTTTTTTTTTTAATATGTTTGTAGTTATTCCAAGAACATAAAAACATTTAATTAAAAGAAAAAAAGAAGCAAGTTTTTATAATTTATTGACTAGTTTTTAATTTTATATTTTAATTTTTAAATATTGTTTAATATTTATTTTATATTTTCAGTTTTAATGCTAATTAGTTTGCTAATTTTTTAGTAATATTTCTTTTTTTTTTGATGTTTCAGCATTTTGTTTGTTTTGTTTTTTAGTGTGTGTGTGCTTGTCATTTTTATTCTTTTTCTGATGTTCTTTTTTTTTTAGTTTTTAGTTATTTTAGTACATTAAGGTAAATTTAGTACATCAGTGAAATAAGAAATGCTTGTTTGGGAACTAGTTGAATTAAAACAAGCTTTTGTAGGCTAATATTTCCCACACGGGGCAATTTAGTAGCATATATGTTGTTTTCTGGCCATAAAATGTTATTTTTACATTATTTTTATATAAAATATATATTTTTCACAATCAGGTCAAGTTATAAATTAAAAGGAGTCTTTTCAGCCACCAAGACTGCTTTTATTTAATATAAAAATCCAGTAAGAACATTTTATATTTGTATTTTCATTTTTAAATATTTTTTTTTAATATTTATTTTATATTTTATGTTTTAATGCAAATTATTTTGCTAATGTTTTTGTAATTTTTCATTTTTATTGATGTTTCAGTGTTTATTTATTTATTTATTTTATTTAGTTTTAGTTATTTTAGTACATCAGATTATACTAAATGACATAAGAAATGCTTTTTTGGGGAAAAAAGTTGAATTAAAATAAGCTTTTGTACGCTAATATTTTATGACATCATCATATTTAATATATAAATGTATATTATGTTGTATTATACAACATAACATTTTCTATGTATGTTTCTAATATATAGTCAATATTTATGTACTTATTTGTTTGTTTGTGTGTGTTGGAAGTGTGTTGAAGCTCATAATCTGGTAGACTTTCTTGAAGACTTTCTTATGCTGGTTTAAGGACATTTCCAGCACTATGTTAATAATCTTTGATACTTGGATAGTCGTCAAATAGAAAACATCAGCATTGCTCTCACATTAGCATGCTAAAGCTGCTGTCTAAGTGCAGTGTAAGTTAAGAAGCGCGATTGCAGTCGAGTGGCGTCGCTGAGCGTCGGGCGGCAGATGTATGTGCCCATTGCGTTTTGTTTGCGTCCCGCGTTATTTATGAAAAGCATGAAAAGAGCTGTAATTAGAGCGGCATGAAGTGTTTGGCCTGCGTTTAACCTTCATTACTTGGACAACATTCTCTTCCACAGCGTTCCGCTGATTCGCATGAATAATTGCTGCTGAATCCTCAGATGAGCGTCGCGTCGCGTTCCTGCAGAACGTCTGCACGATTAATGTGTGGAGCAGCGCTGGGAATCGTTAGTGGCCGTTTGGTTTGTGTCAGCACTGATCAAACTCACAATTAAAGGCGTTATTAAGAGCAGGTACAGTCTGTGTTCCTCTGCTGCTCTCACAGGGACAGAACACCGAAATGTGTTATTTACTATCACCGATGTACTATTACAGTATTTGTTAATATTATGAATTCGTTCGGTTTTTTTTTTACATTTTCAGGTTTTATTTAAAATTGTTAGTTTTAGTAAGTTTGTGTTGTTTTTTTTTTAATATTTTTCACAAATTTTATTGTCTATATAGATCGTATTATTTATCGTAATATTTATTTTAGTTTAAGTACTTACATTCAATAAATAAATAAACATCTATCTATCTATATACACACACACACACACACACACACAGAAACCATTGATTATTGCAAAAAAATGTGCATATAAAATTAGAAAAAGGACACCAGATTCTAGTATTTACTTACTAGTTTTTGTTGTTTTTCTTGATAATTTGAATTGTTTTTTTAATTTATTTTTAGATGCTGTATTTTTTGTTCATTTTTGTTAATTTTAGTTATTTTTGAAATATATCTGTATTTATTCTAAAAACCATTTTATTACAATTTTGTTTAAAGACGAAAACAGAAGCAGGTTTTTATAATTTATTGACTAGTTTTTGTCATTTTTACTAATAGTTTGAATTAAGTTTTAATTTTATATTTTTATTTTAATTTAAATATTTTATACATTTTTAAAATAAATCTTTATACATTTTATGCTTATTATTTAGTTGTTTTAAATTGTTATTTTTTTCCCCATATTTCTCATTTTTTAAATGTCTATATAATTCTTATTAAAATTTATTTCAGCTTCAGTTTAAGTACTTACATTTCAATTTTAAATTAAATGTAAGTACTTAAACTAAAACTGAAATAAATATTAATTAGCAGTGTTGTTGTGTTTTTTTCATATTTTCACAATTTTTAAAATATCTCTGTATAGATCTTATTAATATTTACTATATATAGAAAAAGGACACCAGATTCTAGTATTTATTTACTATTTTTGTTGTTTTCTCTATAGTTTCAGTTGTTGTTTTTTTGTTTGTTTGTTTGTTTTTTTAGATGCTTTATTTATAATTTTTGTTAATGTTAGTTGAAATATGTCTATGTAGTTATTCTAAAAACATAAAACATTTTATTACAATTTGTTTAAAGAAGGAAAAAGGACGTTTTTATAATTTATTGACCAGTTTTTGTCATATTAGTAATACTTTGAATTAGTTTTTAAATGTAAAATTATTATTATTATTTTTAATATTTTTATTTAAGTTTAAGTACTTAAATATACATTCTGTCTTCTTGGCAACTAGTGGAAATAAGTTTAAGAATTTTATATTTCATTTTAATTAAAGTAAATATTTAATTAAATTAATATATGTATATATATACATATATATATATATATATATATATATAGTACAGTACCGTTCAAAAGTTTGGGGTCAGTAAGACTTGTAATAGTCTTTAAAGAAGTCTCTTATGCTCATCAAGGCTGCATTTATTTGATTAAAAATATAGAAAAAAAACAGTAATATTGCAAAATGTTTTTACAATATAAAATAATGTTTTTTATTTTAACATACTTTAAAAAATAGAATTTATTCCTGTGATGCAAAGCTGAATTTTTATAAGCTGTTACTCCAGTCTTAAGAGTCACATGATCCTTCAGAAATCATTCTAATATGTGGATTTATTATTAGAATGATCAATGTTGGATAATATCAACAGTTGTGCTGCCAAATATTTTTTGGAACCTGTGATTTTTTTTTTTTTTTTTTTTTTTTTTTTTTTTTTTTTTTCAGGATTCTTTCATGATGACAAGTTTAAAAAGTACAGTGTTTATTCAAAATATAAATATTTTATAACAATGTAAATTATTTATTATTAACTTTTAATAAACTTTTAATTATTAACTTAATACACCCTTGGAGAATAAAAGTATTAATTTCTTAAAAAAACAAACAAAAAAAAAAACAATAAAAATGTACTGACCCCAAACTTTTGAACGGTAGTGTATATATAATTTTTTTATTTTAGTTTTAGTTATCTATTTTAACCCTGATGGTAAACTATGGTAAAAAGATCTTTCAGTAATATTAATGGTTAAGTCCAACATTTTGCCACACTAGACAATTTAGTATTTAGTAGCATATATGTTGTTCTCTGGCCATAAAATGTTATTTTTACTTTTTTTAAATGTATTTTTCCAAAATCAGACAGTCCAGCAGTTGTAAGGAGTTTCTTTTAGCCACCATGACTGCATTTAATCAAATCACTTTAATCAAAAATACTGTCAAAACAGCAAAAATCTGAAATAGTTTTGTAATTTTAAACAGCTGTTTTCTATATGAATATCTGTTAAAATATAATTTATTTCTGTGTTGCGCAGCTGAATTTTCAGCATCATTACTCCAGTCTTCAGGGTCACATGATCCTTCAGAAATCATTCTAATATACTGATTTGCTGCTCAAAAACCGTTTCTGATTATTATGTTGAAAATAGTTGTGCTGCACAATATTTTAGTGAAAACCATCATACGTTTTATTTTTCAGGATTCACAGATGAATAGAAAGTTCAAAAGAACAACATTTATTTGAAACATTTTTAAACATTAAGAGTCTTTGCTGACACTTTTGATCAATTTAATACATTTTTTCCCCTAAACTTTTGAATGGTAGTGTAAATTTAGTTTTGATTAAAGGAATAAATAGCATTTTTTTTAAAAAGCATTCACATTGTAATTTATTTATAGTAGAGATTCTAATAACATTTCACAATTTTACTGCATTTTTGATTAAGCAAATGCAGCCTTGAGTTGAATATTGAGGCTGTAATTTAAAAGTAAGTTCTGTGTATGTTGTAAAAGTACAGTAAATGTATTTTAGGTCACAGCTGAAGGCGTGAGTGTGTTTTCTGTGATCCGTGGTGTTTTATTTTAATGTGTGTGTGTTAATGAGGGTCACTGTCTGTTTTTCTCTCTGAAAGTTTATGCGTTGAGACTCACAAGCAGCTTCTCCTCGCTGTCATTTCTCTGATTTTTTTTCTTGTATATTAGCGACAGCTCGGATCATTGTGTGTTTTCTGGCGCTGTGTGAGTCCTGGTTGATGCTAGTAAGAATCACTCACATCACTTAAAATTATTGCTCCGTTTGTTTCCTGCTAAAAGCCAATTTACACTTGGCAAGTGTTCATTTTGGAGCCTGATTACAGTGAACTGACATGATTAAGTGTTGTGATTCTTATTTATTAATTTGGTCATGTTTTGGGAAGGCTGTAATGGCATTCATTCATTCTTTTACCTTTTTTGTTGTGCACTGAGAAAAGTCCGAATGGTTGACGGCCGATGAAGGATCGCAGGCGTCTCTCGTTCTTCTCGTTTCGTGTTTTAGTGGAAGTTTTCTCGGCTCGGACGCAGCAGAAGCATTAGTGCTTTGTTCACGCTGACAGGTACCTATAGATGGCGTCGAGTGTAATTTAAAGTGGGACGTATGGTAATAAATCATCCGTGTGCAGTCGGACCGGCCGCGAGGCTTTGATGCATTGACCTGCGGCGAGATCTTCCTCCTGAATCACGTCCGGCTTCAGGACACACTGAATCATGCTGTCAGTCTGCCCTCGCACAAACACTAACGCGCTTCACTTCACCTGCGCTCGTCCACGCATTATACACTACTGACTTCACCGGGAAACATTACTCTCCTGATTTATTGTCGGTAGTTTTAGTTTTCCAGCAATGCAGTTTGCTAAGAAAGCTCATGGAGAAACCAACTTAAGCTCATGAATAGTTTAGAAATGAACTTAACTCGGTGTACTCTCAAAACAAGGGTTTGTTTTGCACATCTTAAATTTTTTTTGAAGATTTTTTGCATTAAGATTAAAAATAAATCTTTTTAAAATGTATATAGTTATTCTAAACCTTATAAAAAACATTTCATTTTTTATTTAAAGAAAGAAAAAAGGAAGGTTTTTTTATAGAGAATTTATTGCTTTTGTCATTTTTATTAATAGATTGAATTAGTTTTTATTTTTATATTTTCTGTTTTAATGTTAATTTTTATTAATGTTCCAGTATTTTTTATTTATTATTATATTGTTTTTTGTTATTTTAGTACATTAAGTTAAACTACGTGAAATGTGAAATGAATTCCCTTTATTATAAAAAATAAAATATTATAATGGCACAAAATAATACAAAACCTTTTTTAATGTAGCTAGTTGCCAATTTATTATTATTTTTTTTTTTTGGAAAATAATTAATGTACTAAAATGACTAACTAACTAACTAAATAAATAAAAATGACATTATATTTTATAATTTTATAGTATATCAAATGTTTATGGTATTATAATGTTAAATTACATCTAGTTTTACTTTTCCAACAATGCAATTTACTAAGGTTGTTGATTGAAGAAATGCTAACCTATAAATAAAAGAAACCACCTGAACTTCATACATAATTTAAAAATAAATGTAACTTTTAAAAAATATTTATACTCCCAAAACATTACATTTTAATTTAAAAACAGTATGTTTCAATAATGTTTGTCATTTTTATTATTATTTTTTTTTAATTATTTTTATTATAATATTTTTTAAATTTAATTATATTAATTTTATTACTTTTTATTTAATTAATTAGTTAGTTAGTTAGTTAGTTAGTTAGTTTAGTACATTAAGTTAAACTATATGAAATGAGAAATTAATTACCAAAAAATAAAAGATTTTTTTTTGTAACTAGCTTTTTTGTAACTTAACTTTTGTAACTTTTGTAACTTTTGTAACTTTGTAACTTAAGTTTTTGTAATATTTTATACCATTATAATATTTGCTAATATAAAATGTATATAATATTGTGTAATATATTAAATGTTAATGTTGTATTATAATATAAATGACTTTTTTTTTTTACATCTCTAAAATTTGTTTCGTTTTAGATATTATTGAAGATTTTTGTTGGTAATTTTCTGTGTTTTCAGGTTATTAAAATTAATTTCTTTTTCTTTCTTTCTTTCTTTCTTTCTTTCTTTTCTTTCTTTTTTCTTTTTGGTCATTCACTACAATTATGTCTTTTCTTTTATAAGATAATATTTTATAATTTTATACTCTCATTGCATTTTCATTTCATGCCATGAACATTACATTTTTCAATTAAAAAAAACAGTATCTTTTAGTATTGTTTGTGTCTATTATTATTTTTATTATTATTATTATTATATTTTTTGAAGATATCTATATAGTTATTCTAAAAACATATATATTTTTAAAATAATTTATTGTTTTTGTGATTTTTATTAATGGTTTGAATTAGTTTTTATTTTTATATTTTCTCATATTTTATATTTTATTAATGTTCCAGTAATTTATTTTGTGTTTGTAATTTTTATTCTTTTTTTTTATTATTATTATTTATTTGTTTGTTTTTTCTCTCGTTTGGTTAGAATGATTGACTAGTGATTTTATCTAGATGTCTTTTCTTTTATAACATAATATTTTATAATTTTTTTTTGTATCTCATTGTATTTCCATTTCATGCCATGAACATTACATTTATAAGTAAAAAACAGTTTTCTAGAGTCTAGACCTGTTTTTTATGATGTTTTTTTGTCGATAAGCATGTCCTTTGTGAACGTCCGACAGCTTCTGCAGGTCAGCCCAGTTCTGTTCATATGTAGTTTGCCTTGTTTGTGTGTAAGAAAAGCTGTTGAATGGATCTGTGTTGTGAAAGCGCCTCGGCAATCATCGTCTGACCCGCGTCACCCCGGCCTCGTCAAACACGCTGCTCTTTACAGTGCTGAAAATCGTTGCCGCCCCATTTATGCTGAAATTGCTTCTCTGGCTGTAGGTCGAGGTCTCGGCTGAATCTGAATCTACAAGCGTCCTCCTGTACCGACACGTTACAGAACAAACCGTGCCGGGGTTTATCCGCTCTCCTTTTTCTGTGCTTCTTTGTCTCCGTCCGTGGTTCGTCCTCAATTTCATGCTCTCATGATCTGTGCATTGTTTGAGAGCGAAAGCAAACACTTCCAATCTGAAGTAGGTCTGATTCAATCACACGTGTCTCAGCTGATTCGCTTCACCAGTGTTTCTTGAAAACTGAGATAAGGCCTAAATCTTTATATAAATACATATGGGTCATTGACGTATAAGGCCAATTTTAAAATACAAAGAATAATAATATCTTTTGTAATTGTTCAAACATTAATGATGAATGTTGTGTACACACATGCATTTAAAATGAAGTGATTTTAGTGTTTTTACATTTTGATGAATTGGCCACAGCCTTGCAAAATGTCATGTGGTGCAACCATGATTTACACTAAAATGAATTCATTTCCTTGACATGCTTAACATGTCTTTAGATGTTCTTAGTAATTGTGTTTAGAAGCAAAGTATTTGCATTTATATTGAGTTTTTTTGAGTTTTATAATTTCAGAGTTGCCTTCTGAAATGCAGTTAGCAGACTTGTTTGTTCTCTGTAAACTGCATAAAAATAAAATGTTTTAAAAATACCTTTCACTTAAGCCGTGATTTATATTTCAACCACAAAAATGAGATATTTTATTTTTATTTTAATACAGTTATTCCTATTATTGGTCGCACCCAGTGTTGGGGAAAGTTACTTTTAAAAGTAATGCGTTACAATTTTGCGTTACTCCCTGAAAAAGTAACTAATTACGTTACTTAGTTACTTTTTATGAAAAGTAATGTTTTACGTTACTTATGCGTTACTTTTTAAATCTGGGCAGGGCTTGATTCTTTGATTTTAATATAAAACAATTCTAATGTAAAAGCCCTTTTACACCAAAAGTGAAATGAATTCACCTCAAGCTGAAAGAAAAGTACATTTATGCAGGAGATCACTCTTCAGCTATAAAAAAAACAATGAAGCACAAATGTTACTTTATCTAAAGTAATTTTTGCTTATATTAGTATGGCTGAATTGCATCATGGAAGGTCGGCAGCAAAGACACTGATTAATAAAATGGGATTAAATGCATATTAAGTTATTTAATGAATATTAAGTTATTTAATGAATATTAAATAACTTAATATTCATTGTTTTTTTTTGTTTTTTTTTTAGGTCATACCACATGATATCCAGATGTGGTAACTACATACCAGCCGTTAAAAAGTTTCTTTTTTTCCAAATTTTAAAGTGAGTTATAAACCTGCTTGATGCTTCAATGGGTCATTGGCAAATTGCTATACCATGCAAAGACCTGTCTTTGAGTGGATTTCAACATAAAAGTCCCAAAACAGTAGTTTCTTGGTTGCACCACATGACATTTCAAATTCTGTCAAAATTTACAAGCACAGAGTTGGCTACCTAAACTAAAGCTAGCTATGAAATTTATAATAGTAATAAATACTTGCAGAAATAAATTAATAATCATTGTTTTTTTGAGGTCATACCACATGATATCCAAATGTGGTAACTACATGCCAGCTGTTAAAAAGGTTTTGGGTTTTTTTTTTTTTTTTCTTTCCAAATTTTAAAGTGAGTTATAAACCCGCTTGATGTTTCAATGGGTCAATGGCAAATTGCTATATAATGCAATAATGTTATATCTTTGAATGGATTTCAGCATAAAAGTCCCAAAATGGTAGTTTCTTGATGGTTGCACCACATGACATTTCATAAAATGGAAATGTAAATGCTTTGCCATTTTATAGAGGATTACAAAACACTTTAAATCATGCCAATTAGTGCAGAAAATTAATCAGATTACCTTTAGGGTGATTTCAAAAACATTTCCAAAACAAGAGTTATCGCTGGATGGTCGCACCGCATGATATTTTGACACTTTTTAATAACAGAAAAATTACAAATAACTAATCAGTTTTGAAAAGTTAAAGTTGGTCCATACATAGGAGAGGTAAAAAATATGTATGGCATCTTTTTAATCCATTTAAACCAATTTTTAACTAAAAAAAAAGCATTCAGATGGAAAATTTAGGCGTCACATCATTGACCCATATATGTTCTGAAAATGTTCAAATGTGCTGTAGTTTCTGTTATTTGTAGAAACTGACCAAATGATCATTGTGTGGTTGTAACTGCAGAATGGCACAACTCTGTCTGGTCGAGTTGAACATTTAATCGTTACAGCGTTAAATATCTATAAATATGTTTGTTTGAGTCAGACGGGGCTAAAAACCCAAACCCCCTCAGAAGTGTGAATGAAGGAGGTCTGAGGTGTTTAATTTTCCGCATGTCCTCTAGTGGTTATTACTCTGTAATGCGCTCGCAGACATCAATAGCGTGATTTTGTCCCAGAGCAATTATGTGCGTTTGTGAGGATGTAATTATTTCTCCATAGATGTAATTATGCGATCACACCTTTGCCGTGGTGCGTTTCACAGCGTCTCTGTCCTGCTGTCTGTGTTGCTGTTCATAAGGTTGTAATACGCTACTGTCACTTTAATCAGGACTTTCTGCGATCTGTTCTTTCTGATCAGCATCATGTGCTCATAATTGAATTCGCTTCAGTCTAAAGACCCTCATGATTAATTAAAGCAATAAGCCACAAGAAGCAGTGGTTTACAGTGAATTTATAGCAGCTAAGGGGCGTTGTTAGGCACAGCAGGTATCATTACTCAAATATTTCTTAGAATATATACTCAGATTGACTTGAATGGTATGAGATGACTGGATGCTTTCAACTGATTCTTAATGAACTGTCAGCAACTGAACTGCAGCTCAAACTATACTATACAAATCTAGTGAATTAAGCTACAAACTCCGTCATAATGAACAGTGTTTTCATCTAACATGTATTTTGAGCTGCAGCTCGTCATATTAATGGAGTGTTTCACTAGTTAGCAGTAAACTGGTTACCACACCTCAATATGGAGCAGATTTGTGTTGGATGTTATTTTTGGAATAAAAAAATATGGATATTTTATTTGTAAACATCCCTCTTTTTTTCGCTTGTTTCTGTTAATGTTATTAAACTAGTGAGCTAAGCCAGTAGTAGCAGTAGAACTGACAGTGTCGTATAAACATAACTGAAGACGCGAAAAGCAGAGGAACAGATGAACCGATTCAATTGAGTGAGTCATTTACGCTGGAACCGCTCCGATTGATTCAAACTTATGGCTTTAATCATTCAGTTCAAGCGCAAAAACCTTTGCGAATCATTTAATTGAAGGACTTCGAAGCGTGTGTCGCGAGTCATTTGATTTACATAGAAACTTTGGAGCGGCTTCGGGAAGCATTTCGCGACCTGAATGATTCGCGATCTGAAATCCCAAACTGGAATGATGGTTCACGAATCATTATTCAGATCAGGACTCCAGTGCGGGTTTGTGAATCATTTGAATCAGAGTGCGACTTCGGAGCAGGTTCGCCATAGACTGTAAAAAACATGGACGTAGTGTCCGTGATCTTGGAATCGCGTCATTGCACGTCACTCCCGGATAATCGAAATAGGGCATTTTAACATGGGGAGTCTATGGGATTGACTCCCTTTTGCAGCCAGTCTCTAGCGGCCAGTCGATGAATTGCAGTTTTAGTCATTTCCGTGTTGGCTTCAAGAGGGAGACCGGGAGGTTGCCACTTGAGGTTCGCGAGTCATTTGTTTTAGATCGGAACTTTGAAGGGCGGATTGTGAATCATTGATTCAGAGCACGACATCGGAGCGGGTTTGTGAATCATTTTGTGAATTGGATGATTCGCGTTCCGATGTCTTGATCTGCAATTATGGTTTGCAAATCATTAATCAATCGGAACTTCAAATCGCGAATCATTTGATTCAGATCGGAACTTCAAAGGGTGGATTGTGAATCATTAATTCAGAGCGGGACTTCGAAGAATCATTTCGCGAACTGAATGATTCGCGATCCGAAGTCCTGATTTGAAATTATGCTTCGCGAATCATTATTCAATCGAAACTTTGGAGCGCGGATCGCGAATCATTTGATTCAGATCAGGACTGCAGTGTGGGTTTGTGAATCTTTTGATTCAGATCGAGGCTTCAGAGTGTGTATACTGAATCTTTTTTGTTCTTATTGTTTTGTTTTTTTTGATTAAACAGTATAACATCAAACCATTAACACAGTTCAGGTTATAAAAACAAAACAAAGAAAGAAGAAAGATGATATACACAAATACATTTTTTAATTTATTTTTTTAAATTACATTTATTTATTTTGGGAATTACCAAAGTTTTACTACAAATACTATGATTAAACTATGGTTAGTGTAGCAAAACCATGGTTAATATGTGTTTACCATGGTTTAACTGTATATAACCATGTCTTTTCTTTTCTTTGGTCGTAAAA
>NC_066888.1:33145723-33155723 GCF_022985175.1 Labeo rohita
TATATAAAAAATTTTGGTTATTAATTAGATTTCTTTCTTTATTTAAAAAAGTTATTATGTTGAGTTTATTGTATTGAGTGTATTATTGTTGTTGTTATTGTTATTATATACTAATTTTTAATTAATATTAATTATTATTAATCACTTAACTTTAAATATTTATTATATATTAAATTGTTATATACTAATATATTTTTTGTTTGTTTTTTATTTTTATCTTTATACAGTGTTTTTTTTTTTTTTTTTTCTCGCTGAATTTTCATGCTGCAAAGAACCTTTCAGAGTGTGATGTCAAACATTTTTTCTACTCATAAGTTGGTTTTCCACAGTGATATGAATATGAATTGATATGTGGATTCAATCAGGTCACATTCATTCTCAGATAGAGCAGGTTTTTCTAGTCTGGTGTTTTAAGGATCCTGTGCTGGTTTGTGCTGGTTTACGTGTGTGGTTGTGTGGGTTTATGCTGGTTTGGGTGGGGTTTTTCCTGGTTTGCTCTGGTCCGTGTGGGTTTAAGCATGTGTTGTGCATGATTCTGTGGGTTTTTTGTGCGTCTGCGGAGCCGGATAAGAGCCGTATTGGCCGATCGGAGCTCGTAAATCTCCAGTGATGGTCTGTTAGTGTCCAGCTCTTTGATGAAGCGCCGGAGAGCCGCATTCAGACTGGAAACGAGCCACTGCTGAGGACGGACGTCTCTGTCTGACTGATGTCGTTCTTATCGTCCAGTTCAGCGTCTGCTGCTGCGATTCTCTGACAGACGCTCACTGATCCATAACACTAGAACGAGCCTGATCCAAACCAAAACACCAACATACTTCACTTTCACTTTCACAGTAATGTTTTCATCACACTCTTATTTTATAGCACTGATTTACTGTTACTGGTTTATGTAATATAAGTCATTTTAGTAGTTTTGGTGCATTTTTTTTATGTCTAAAATATGTTTTTTAATATGTCAACGTTTCAGTTATATATTTTGAATTAATTTTATTTTCAGATTTTCTGTTTTAAATTTATTTTAGTTACATTTTAAGACATTTTGATGTGTTTTTGTCATTTTATTAGTGATATAATAGTGTCTGTGTAGATTTTATTTTGTGTTTTGGTGTTTAGTTTTAGTTTCATTTATATACACTTTTTATATAAATTTAGTTTTTTTTTTTTTTTTAATTTTGTAGTTTTGTCATTTTTGTCATCATGTCTTTTGTCCTTTTACTATTAAGCTTTAGTTAGTTTCTGTTTTATATATATATATATATATATATATATATATATTTCAGTTTAATTTTAGCTAGTAATTTCTTGTATTTTTGTCAAATTTTCAGCATTTTTGTTCTTTTTTAGCCTTTTTTTTAGCCTTAATTATAAACATACTAGATTTTTAATATGTATTTTTTATTAATCTTTAGTTTTTAGTTTTATTTAGTTTGTTATATATTTAGATTTTTTTTTTTAAATATATTTTCTGTTTTTAAATTGATTTTAGTTCAATGTTAAGTAATTTTGATGTGTCTTGGTCATTTTTATTAGTGATATTATAGTGACTGTCTAGTTTTTATTTTGTGTTTATATATATATATATATATATTAGATTTAGTAATTAGATAAGTTTTTTTTAATGTCTAAGTTCTTTTACTATTAACCTTTAATGGTTTCTGTTTTAGTTTTTTTTTTTTAATATATTTTCTGATTTTAATTTAATTTCAGCTAGTAATTTTGTTTTTGTCTTTTTTTTCATTTTTAACCATATTTATAAATATATTAAATTGTTAATATGTGTATATATATAGGTTTTTATTAAGCTTTAGTTTTTAGTTTTAGTTAATTTCAGTTATTTTAGTACTCCAACATAAACTAAGTGAAAGATTTTTTTATTCATTTATTATTTTTTTTAATAATCCTAGTCCAAACACATGTGCATGTGTCAGTGATTATTTATTTTTTAAATAATAATTTTTGTTTAATATTTTGTTGAATTATTTTTCAAGATTTACTGATGAATAGAAAGCATTTATTTGAAATAGAAATCTACACTGTAAAAAGTAATACCTAGATCTAACTTATAAAAAGTGAGGCAAGTGGCTGCATTGGATGTTTTAAGTTGAATCAACTTGCAGCATTTTTTAAGTATAATAAACACTGTAACATCACTTAATACAAACACAACAAAATCAAGTTGAGTTAACTAATAGTTCTAGTATTACTCAGTTAGATAAACCTACTTTTCTTGGTACAGGTAACTTATTTATAGGTTGCTACAAGTAACTTGTACTAATTTTAATTAGGTTTTATGAAGTTTATGTTCTTAGTAAAATTAACCTAATCATATGTGAATAAACATTTTAATTGAATCCTGCCTATAACCTCAGAAAATAAAAATAAAAATGGCTATATAGTCTAAGTACTACACTAATTAACTTTACATAAACAGACTTTGTCAATAACAATTACAAATTAAATTCTAAATAAAGAAGAAAAAGATGGGAAGATAGATTGAAGACAATAACATTTATTCAAAGTCAACCAGTGTCACTTTTAACAGGGACTACAAAACAGTCAATAAATGTGGCTGCACATGTGCACCATAATATAAAACAAGCACTGTATACAGTAAGTGCATTTTCAACCTGTTTTGAACAGTAAAGTAAAATATCCAAACTGCCCAATCTGCAATGTTTAGATAAAGGTACATGTGAGCCATAACATCACATTGTATCACACTGGAACTGCATTGCCAGATGCCATTGAGAAATCACCTAAGACAACTTGGTCAGGAGATTTGCATGCTTCGATGATGGCTTCGGACGCATGAGGTCCAATCCCACAAAGAGCCTCTGATATATCTCAAAAGTATACACCCGTTTTGAGGGATACTTGAGGTCGAGGCATAGGTAAGTCCAAACAGAAGGCATCATGCTTTCGACAGGTTTGGCACATCTCTGACCACGGGCTGTCCTGGGAGACAAAAAAGAATCAAGAGTTTGGTCAGACAAACAGGTATTGAGATGAATATAGCAGAAAGGTAGAAGACAGATAAGACACAAAGTCAAAATTGTACTTTTTTGCTAAAGGTGGTGAATACTACACTATCATGATCTACTGTAGCATGAGTGTTGTCTGCTTCAAAGGATGCATTACAATAAAACAATGCGATTGTCCTTGCCTGTACCTGATTGGTCATCATATTACTGTTTATTAAGCTACAGAGTTTAAATATCTTTCAAGAGCAAATGTAATTACCCCATATTATCACAATATTAATACATACAGACAGAAAAATAGACAAAGCCCAATACATACGTGGTGGACACTGATAAGGTCTTCCAGGCTCTCCCCCATATACTTAATCAGGCATCTCAGGGCCACTTCTCTCCTTTTTCTCAAGTGATATGCCACTGATTCTCAGGAAGTCTTCCCAGATCTGTAAAGAGAAGTATACCATCTTAGTTACATACCAAAAGAAAAATTTTTTTTAGCTGTGATTTAAACAACATGAGAGTTTTGGATACAAATTAGTTTTCAGTCAAGTGAAAATCATGGACTGTGCCAAGCAGCAAAGGAACATATTCACTATATAGTTATTTTTAAGTATGAAAAATGCAAGAAAGAAATGTAATCTTTGGTCAAGTTTGTTGCCTTATATATTCACAACTATCGGCCATTTACCATAATTGAGCAATGTGAAATTCAACTGAATGTAGCATAGCATAAAAGAAACAGAGTATGATGGTGAAGAAAGTTTGAATTATAGTTGTATTTTTAGCCATACCAGTAACGTTAGATGACAGAAGTGGATTTTAGCTAGTCGACTTAAGTTTACCTGGTTCAAAGAGGGCAGGCCATCTTTCTAGAAGATTTGGACATTTCTATTTTAAGACTACTTTGGCTTTAATTTTAACAATAATATTACTTTTAATCGTTAGTTTGTGTTAACTTAAACTAATATTTGACATTAAACGGTAAGGTAAAAGTCCTAGACAAAACTAGTTAACATTAGTACTACGCTAGTTAAGTTAACGCTAAGTAATGATTAAAACGGATATTATTGGTAAAATTAAAGCCAAAGTAGCCTAAAAACACATAGTACGCATGACTACAGCACTTACTAACAACACGGTCTCAACCACCGTTGTCTGCCGATCGTTGCCTACAAGACCACACTGCTTCTACACTGTGCAGCCAACTTAGCTTGCTATGTGTGCAGGATAGCTAGATATACAGTACAATTTGCAAACCTAGCCTCAGCCTCTCTAGTGGAGTAAGCGATTTCACGTGACTTTACATCACAAATCATTCGGCTAAATTTGCTCAACTTACCGTGTTAATCAGTCTCTGTAATTCAGATCCGCTGCAGCGAACAAACAGTTGAAGTGCCGAGGAAGATGCTGCATCTGCCTGGGAAAGTCTCCGCCAATGAAAAACTTACAATAATTTTGAAATATTTACGTTTGATGAACACACCTGCCACATCGACAGCAGCTCTAAAAAAATGTGTACGTCAACTCACTTTTATAACATTTCTTGTACACAACAACCACATAGAAATAACTACCCAAATAAATTGCAATAGTTTTATTTAAAATATATTGTTATATAAAAACTGATATATTTTAAGTAAAGAGGAAGTATATTGATACGTTTTAGTATAAAACAAATAAAATAAACTAGATTACAGCTATTTAAAGTATATAAAACCTACTTTGTGGGTGTAGCACTTTTTACAGTGTACCGTAACATTATAAATGTCTTTACTGTCACTTTTGATCAGTTGAATGCATCTTTGATGAATAAAAATATACATTTTCTTAAATTAAATGCATTTTACTATTTGTATGACGCAGGTCTTAACACAGTCTGTGAGTTTCACAGTCATGATCTGATTATGTTTCTGACAGGGAATGAATTAGGATTCGATAAGCTGCGTTTTAATTTCGTCTCTTTGTTGCTGGCGTACGGCGAGCGCAGATGAATATTCTTCATCAATAGGTCACAGCCTAATGTATGCTGAGAGATAAATTCATTTGAAAAACCAAAAATTCAATTACCAGTGACCTTTTCTGACTAACCAGAGCTACGTGCAACAAAACAATATCATGTCCACGTCTTGTTCTCTGTATTTTTCCCTCCGTGTTCCTGCTTAAATGTCAACCAGTCGTAAACAAATGAACGTCTTTTATAAATCAAAGTCTATAATAGGAGGTGTGTTATTCTTCTGCCTTCAGACGGCTGGGTTTAAAATAAAATAAAATAAAATAAAATAAAAAACACCCATTCAAATGAATGAATAAAGTGAAAGTCTTCTTTTTATAAATAAAAATCTATAATAGGAAATCTGTAATTCATCTGCATTCAGATGGGTTTAAAATACAATAAAATTAAAAATAAAATACAATACAATAAAAAACATGCATTAAAAATAAAAAAAAAAAAAAAAAAAAAAAAACAAAAGTCTTCTTTTTATAAATAAAAATCTATAATAGAAGATCTGTTATTCTTCTGCATTCAGATGGATGGGTTTAAAATAAAAGAAAACAAAACAAAAGAAAACAAAACAATACAAAATAAAACAAAATAAAATAAAAAAAACCATTAAAATAAATAAATGAATAAAATGAAGGTCGCCATTTTATAAATAAAAATCTATAATAGGAAATCTGTAATTCTTCTGCATTCAGATGGGTTTAAAATACAATAAAATTAAAAATAAAATACTATAAAATAAAATTAAAATACAGTACAATAAAAAAAACATGCATTAAAAATAAATAAATAAAAAATAAATAAAACAAAAGTCTTTTTTTTATAAATAAAAGTCTATAATAGAAGATCTGTTATTCTTCTGCATTCAGATGGGTGGGTTTAAAATAAAATAAAATAGAAACTAAAATAAAATACAATAAAATAATCTTAAAATAAAATATAAAATAAAATAAAATAAAATACAATGCTTAAATGTCAACCAGCCATTATAAAAAATAAATTAAAATAAAATAAAAATAAAGCCAGTAATAAATGTATTATTCTTCTGCCTTCAGACAAGTTTAAAATAAAATAAAATAACTAAATTAAATGAAAACAAACAAATATATAAATAATATGAAAGTCTTCTTTTTATAAATCGAAGTCTATAATAGGAGATCTGTTATTCTTTTGCATTTAGATGGGTGGGTTTAGAATAAAATAAAATTGAAAATAAAATACAATAAAATTGAAAATAAAATACAATAAAATAATCTAAAAATAAAAAAAGTTAAAATAAAATAAAAATTAATGTTTAAATGTCAACCAGCCATAAACGCATTAAAAAAAAAATAAAAAAATAATCAAAGTCTATAATAGGATATAAATTTTATACTGCGTTCAGACAGGCAGTATAAAATAAAATAAAATAAAATAAAATAAAATAAAATAAAATAAAATAAAGCAAAATAAAATAAAATAAACAACTGAAAATCTTCTAAATCAAAGTCTGTAACAGGTTATTTCTCCTGCGTTCATACGGCTGAGTTTCCCTCAGGAGCTGTGTTTATGTAGTTTGTGATTTCAGTCTCGTCTGAATCCCACGAGAATCACAGAAATGACAAAAGCGTCTTAAGCAGGGCGTTTGACAATCCGACAGCCACAGAAACGCGCTTTAATGGCTTTATAATGCGACATCCAGAGGAAACACGTCTGCGAGCGGAGCGGGACCGAGCGCGTGCGCTAACAAAAGACGGGAAAATTGAAATCTCCTAAAAGAGACAGCAGATAATTAAAATGCAAATTGAAGGTGTTGCTTTAGATGTACAGTGTGGAGATGAACACGGCCGTTTGACTGCAGTTTCCTGAAAATAAAACACTACAGCGTTTCCTGTCGAAGGCGTTTGGAAAGGAAAGTTGCTGACAGAGACTCAAACGCTCCTCACATATCAATAATTACAGGTGTTTGTCAGAAAACAACATGTTTTGGTAAATATATGCCAAGTATACATACATGCGTACAGTATTTATTGTGTTTCTGGACGTGTATGTTACTCATTTTCCCAGAGGATAAAACTCATGATCTAAAGTGTCTGACCTGCACGATTCATTGACGTTTTCCATCATTCTCCTCTAATCGCCTCTATAACCTGTTTATTCATTAGAATGTTGAAGTATAAAGTTAAAATAAAATATTCAATTATTTAAAATTTAAATAAAATCAAATTAATTAATAACATCACATTAAAATGATAATTATAACTTTAAAATAAAAAAGAATAATAAAATTGAAATGAAATGAAATGAAACAAGAAAAGCAAACAAATAAACAAACAAAGAAATAAATAAATAAATACAATTAAACAAGCAAATCGGTCAATTTATCAATCCATTCATTCATCACAGGTTAATAAAAATAAGTTAAAATACAATATAAAATTTTAAATAAAATGAATATAATATTAATTAGAAACTAGCATTAATATAAAATTAATTTTAATAATAAAAAATCGAATTAATTACATGGCAATAATAAAATGAAAGTTATAACTTTTAAAATAAAAAAGGAATAATAAAATAAAATAAAATTAAATTAAATTAAATAAATGAATAAATAACTTTTTAAAATAAAAAATGAATAAATAAATAAATAAATAAATAATAATTAAATTAAAAAGCAAATCAGTCAATTAATCAATCCATCCAGTCATTACAGGGTAATAGAAATAATAAGCTAAAATGCGTTATAAAATTTAAAATAAAATTAATATAATATTAATTAATAACTAATATTAATCAAAAAAATATTTAATTAAAAAATCTAATAAATTAATCACATGGCAATAATAAAATGAAAATTATAACTTTAAAATAAAAAAGAATAATAAAATTAAAATAAAATGAGATAAGAAAATAAGAAAAATAAATAAATAAATAAATAAATATTTTTAAAATATAAAAAAGCAAATCAGTCAGTTAATCAATCCATCCATTCATCACAGGGCAATAGAAATAATAAGTTAACACAATAAGTAGACAATATAAAATATTTAAAATAAAATTATTATAATATTAATTAATAACTGATATTAATATAACATTTATTTTAGTTAAAAAGTAGAATACAATAAATTAATCACATGGCAATAATAAAATGAAAATTATAACTTTAAAATAAAAAAGGATAATAACATTAAAGTAAAATGAAATAAATAAATAAATAAATAAATAAACAACAACAAAAAAATTAAAGTTGAAATAAGCAAATCAGTCAATTAATCAATCCATCCATTCATCACAGGGCAATAGAAATGACTTAAAATGCAATATAAATTTCAAAATAAAATTATTATACTATTAATTAATGACTGATATTATTATAAAATTATTTTCAGTTAAAAAAGCTAAATAAAATAAATCTGTCACAAGGCAATAAAAAATAAAGTTATAATAAAGCAAAATAAAAATAATACCCAAATAAAATAAAATAAAATAAAAATACTACACAAATAAAATAAAATAAAATAAAGTAAAATAAAATAAAATGAAATAAAAATAATACACAAATAAAAATGACATTAAATTTAATTTAACTATAAAAATATATATCTAAAATGCTGTGATAGTGAATGATGCAGAGACAGGAGGGAGACTGAGACTCATGTGCTGATGTTTTCTGTGTTTTCTGTGTGTTTGGTTTGTCGTTGAAGTGACTGACGTCTCAGTCGTCTGACGGTGTTGTGATTTCTGCTCAGTTTGGCGTCTCTAATGTTGAGCTCACGGTGCTTTTATAAGGCGCTGCTGAGAAAGCGCAGAATAAACCTCTGCGTTTGTCCCGGTTCAATTTTAATTTCAGGAGCGAATCCCAGCTTGAGATGTTGGATCAGGATTCTTGGAGATTTTTGCAGGCTAAATATTTGAACAAACACGAGGCTTTTAAAGTTGAATGATGTGAGAGAAAAGCTCAGAAGTGTAAACGCAGAGAGAAGTCAAACAAACGCCTGCGTCCCGTGTGAATGAACGTGTGCTCAACACATCTGTTCACAAACACACCACACCACGTTCACACGCTGCTCTCATTCAGTCACATTCAGATCTCAAAACATGGCACTTTAATATCACTGATTCACATTAGATAGTTTGGAGAATTTATTTATTTATTTATTTATTTACACAACCCTACATCAGAGTTTGGAGAATGGATGGAATGTTTTATTTTATTTTATTTTATTTCATTTCATTTCATTTCATTTCATTTTATTTTATTTTATTTTATTTTATTTTATTTTATTTTATTTTATTATTTTATTTTATTTTATTTTTTATTTTCATTTTTTTCCCCATCAATATGTATGTATGTATGTATGTATTTTATTTATTTATTTACACAACCCTACATTTTGGAGTTTGGAGAATGGATGGAATTTTATTTTATTATATTATATATTTTTTATTTATTTATTTAAATGAAAATATTAAATACTGGTGTTCTGCTGATGATGTTTCCCTACTATTTGGCAGGTAGTGATTTATTTATTTATTTATTTATTTAGTTAGTTAGTTAGTTATTTAGTTAGTTATACAACCCTGTATTTTTTTGGAGTTTGGAAAATAAGTGGATTATTTTTTATTATTTTTATTTTTATTTTTATATATTTATTTTTATTTATTTTATTTTTTTTATCAAAACATGATAAAAAAAATGTATGTATGTATGTATTTATTTATTTATTTGCCCACACACAACCCTGCATTTTGGAGAAAGGATGTTTTATTTTATTTTATTTTATTTTATTTTATTTTATTTTATTTTATTTTATTTTATTTTATTTTTTATTTTAGTTTTTTGTGTTGTTTTGTTTTATTTTTCATATTAAGCAAGTCTGTCTGTTTGTTTTTGTTTATTTATTTATTTTTTTATTCACTTATTTACTTATTTATTTAGTAATACAACCCTCCATAGCGTTTTGGATAATAGAGGGATTTTTTTTTATTATTATATATTATTTTTATATTTTTTTATTTTTATTTTTATATATTT
>NC_066888.1:33160723-33235723 GCF_022985175.1 Labeo rohita
CTCGTCACCGGACATCCACGGCCACAGGTGAGAGAGATCACCATCACTGACCAATCACAGCCTCAACATCACGATGAGCTGAACCAATAGGGATTCAGCGATGTGTCGGCATATAATCAACATTTAACGTGACCCTGGAGCACAAAACCAGTGTTAACTATCACTATTTGTAGCAATAGCCAAAAATACACTGTGTGGGACAAAATGATCGATTTTTCTTTTATGACAAAAGACATTAGGATATTAAGATCATGTACCATGAAGATATTTTGTACGTTTCCTACCGTAAATATATGCCGTTAACGCAGGTTGACAGTACGAACTACCAGTAGTTTAATGGTAATAGTTTACGTAAAAATGACACGTCTGGTATCATTTATTCAAAACCTGTATGGCAAAAACAAAATATTATATTATCCAAGTCAATGGCTACTGTCGTCTGTTTGGTTACTAATAATTGTCAAAATATCTTCTTTGTGTTCAGCAGAAGAAAGAAACTCATACACGTTTGCAACAACAACAGAATTTTCATTTTTGACTGAACTGTCCCTTTAAGTCAGGGTTGCCAGGTCCATGGTTTTCCCTTCATTAAACTTTATTTGTAGCTTCTCCCATCCAATTGTCACAAAGAGCTGTGTTCTTTGTGATTTCTGATGAGAAACAAAGATCCAGCTTTCAAATCCTGTTCATTTTGTCACAAAATGAAAACAACAAATGCTGTAGTGTCTCTATTCAATCATGAGTCTCTTTCACTTCAATACAAGTTATAGGGTTGACTGTATGAACCACCACTAGTTAAAAAAAGGGATAGTTTACCCAAAAAAAGACAAGTCTGGAATCATTTATTCACCCTCAAGTTGTTCAAAAAACTGTATGGCAAAAGGAAGATGCTATATTAATCAAACAGTGACAGTAGTCATCGACTTAAACAAAATACTAAGGAAATCAATGGCTACCGTCAACTGTTTGGTTACTAATAATTGTCAAAATATCTTTGTGTTCAGCAAAAGAAAGAAACTCATACAGGTTTGCAACAACAAAATTTTTTGAGTGGACTGTCCCTTTAAGTCAGGGTTGCCAGTTCCAGTTTTCCCTTCACTATACTTTATTTGTAGCTTCTCCCATCCAATTGTCACAAAGAGCTGTGTTCTTTGTGATTTCTGATGAGAAACAAAGTTCCAGCTTTCAAATCCTGTTCATTTTGTCACAAAATGAAAACAATAAATGCTGTAGTGTCTCTATTCAATCATGAGTCTCTTTCACTTCAATACAAGTTATAGCGTTGACTGTATGAACCACCACTAGTTAAAAAAAGGGATAGTTTACCCAAAAAAAGACAAGTCTGGCATCATTTATTCACCCTCAAGTTGTTCAAAACCAGTATGGCAAAAATAAGATATTATATTAACCAAACAGTTGATGGTAGCCATCGACTTAAACGAAATACTAAGGAAATCAATGGCTACCGTCAACTGTTTGGTTACTAATAATTGTCAAAATATCTTCTTTGTGTTCAGCAGAAGAAAGAAAAACATACAGGTTTGCAACAACAACAGAATTTTCATTTTTGACTAAACTGTCTCTTTAAGTCAGGGTTGCCAGTCCCACAGTTTTCCCTTCACTAAACATTATTTGTAGCTTTTCCCATCCAATTATTATGAACCACCAGTATTTAAAGGGAAAGTTCACCCAAAAATGATAAGTCTGGAATAATTTATTTACCCTCAAGTTTACCCTCAAAACCTGTTTGGCCAAAAGAAGATGCTAGATTAACCAAACAGTTAATAATAGTCATCAACTTAAATACACAAAATGCTAAGGAAATCTAAGGCAACATAGCTAATGGCTACCGTCAACTGTTTGGTTACTAATAATTGTCAAAATATCTTCTTTGTGTTTAGCAGAAGAAAGAAAAACATACAGGTTTGCAACAACAACAGAATTTTCATTTTTGACTAAACTGTCTCTTTAAGTCAGGGTTGCCAGGTCCACAGTTTTCTCTTCACTAAACATTATTAGTAGCTTCTCCCATTCAATTATTATGAATCACCGGTATTTAAAGGGATAGTTCTCCCAAAAAAAGACAAGTCTGGCATCATTTATTCACCCTCAAGTTGTTCAAAACCTGTTTGGCCAAAAGAAGATGCTAGATTAACCAAACAGTTAATAGTAGTCATCAACTTAAATATACAAAATACTAAGGAAATCTAAGGCAACATAGCTAATGGCTACCGTCAACTGTTTGGTTACTAATATTTGTCAAAATATCTTCTTTGAGTTCAGCAGAAGAAACAAACTCATACAGGTTTGCAACAACAACAAATTTTCATTTTTAAGTGAACTGTCCCTTTAAGTCAGGGTTGCCAGCTCCATAGTTTTCCTTTCACTAAACTTTATTTGTAGCTTCAAAAATGACAAGTCTGGAATCATTTATTCACCCTCAAGTTGTTCACAAACCTGTATGGCAAAAATAAGATATTATATTAACCAAACAGTGACAGTAGCCATCAACTTAAACAAAACACTAAGGAAATCAATGGCTACCGTCCACTGTTTGGTTACTAATAATTGTCAAAATATCTTTGTGTTCAGCAAAAGAAAGAAACTCATACAGGTTTGCAACAACAACAACATTTTTTGAGTGGACTGTCCCTTTAAGTCAGGGTTGCCAGGTCCACAGCTTTCCCTTCACTAAACATTATTTGTAACTTTTCCCATTCAATTATCACAAAAAGCTTTGTTTTTTGTGATTTCAGATAGGAAACAAAGTTTCAGCTTTCAAATCCTGTTCATTTTGTGTAAGTGTAAACAACAAATGCTGTAGTGTCTCTATTCAATCATGAGTCTCTTTCACTTCAATACAAGTTATAGTGTGAAATAAGCTTGTAGATTCGGAGTTGTTTTTTGTATTGCATGTTTGAAGACTATCAGCTTTTTCAGCATGAATCTGTTCAGTGTGACGTATTTTCAGCGACTGCAATGATTCGTTGATCATCATGGATCACTGAAATCAGGCTCTGAACGTGACTAAAGTTCACCATACTTCCATAATTCTCTGGAGTTTAGACGTGAGGGAATATGATGGTGTGAGCTGAATGTGAATGTGTGCGTTTGTGCTGTTCATCCGCTCGTCTGCGCTGGGTTTGCTCGTCACGTACAGTATTTCCCAGCTGGGTTTGACCACACGACCAACCGGATAAACATCGCTAACCCAGAATAAATCAGTTCGAAGAGGCCAGATCAAGCAGAAGGGTTTTTTTTTTTTTTTTTTTTTTTTTTTTTTGGCTCAATTGACAGATATGATGCGATGTTGGATACTGGAGAAATGATATACTGCTGCATTCAGGTGTTCAGACAGTAGACAGTTACACATAAAACTTGTTTTCATATGCTATTATGAGTCTCACCAGGATCTTTTTTATGATTATTATTGCAGTTTAAATGGACTGATTTTGCTGCAGATTTTTGCAAACATTGCAATGCAATTTTTATGCAACATTTTGCAAAAAGAAAGAAAGAAACAAACAAAGAAACAAACAAAAAACAGTTGCATGTTATTAAGTAACTATTGTCAGTGAAGATCAAGGCCAAATTCCATTTGCCATTTTGGACTCTTGCATTATGCATTTCTTTTTAATTTAGTTTAATTTAATACATTTTAATTTAATTTAATTTATTTTATTTTTAATGTAATTTATTTTATTTATTTATTTTATTTTATTTTAAATTTATTTTTTATTTTATTTTATTTTATATAAATATAATACATTATTTTATTTTAGATATTGATATATATTGTAAGGTATGCCATACTCAAGAAACAATAATTGATGTATTTCAGGTGTTGAGACTCAACTTTTAGACTGATTTATTTATGCTACTAAAAATGCAGTTATTTTAAAAGTTCCACAGAGTGATTATTATTATTGCAGACGTAAATTTGCTGCAGCTTTTGCAAAAAAAAAAAAAAAATAAATAAATAAAATAAAATAATAATAATAATAATAATAATAATAATAATAATAATAATAATAATAATAAAACATTTTGTGTTTTTTTTGTGTTTTTTTTTTAAAACAAACTGGTTGCATTTATTGATTGCATTGTAATTAGTGTCAGTGAATTTTAAGGGCATTTTGCATTTTGGGCTCTTGAATAATGAATTTCTTATAAATCATATAATATTCATATAAATATATTTTTCTACACATGCAAAAACATGCAAGTTCAGTTCAAAAAAAAAAAAAAAAAAAACTAACTAATTTGATGAAGTTTTATTTTGCCACAGTGATCCTAACAGCTATAAATACATGTATTTTCAATAGTTTAATATACATCAAGGTCTAATATAAACTGTTATGATGAGAGCTAGAGAATTTTAGTGGCCATTAATATTTATTTACAGCCAAAAACCTTATTTTTCACCATTATATAACTTCTGGCCCATTGACAAATGAATTCTCTTTGTTTTTCCAATTGCATACGCAGCGATGATCACAGTCCGTCTCTGGGTGAAATGCTGCATCATAAAAGCGCTGAGATGTGTTATGATTCAGCGGCTCATTCAGTATTTAGACACACAAACACTGTTATGTTCCTGGCAGCAAACAAGCGGGTTTTATTTATCGCTCAGAAAGCGCCAGGAGCGGGATGAGATTGGCTTTGGTGGCTGTGAGTTCTGGACAGGAAGTGTTTGGACGTCTGTGACAGAAGCAGCAACTCAGAGTCTCGATGATGATGATCATATCGTGCGGATATTAGAGATTTAAAACATGAAATGACAAACATCTGTCATCATGTGCTGAACTGCTGCTCGTCAACCAGAAAGTGTTTCAGAGGTCAAAACTCTTTTTTTTTAAGATCAAGATAATTATACTAAAATATAGAAAATATAAAAATATAGGTCAGTGTAGGTCAGAGTTCTACAAAACTGTTTTTAAACTTCTAAAAAATACATGTAATAAAATATATTTATTTATTTTTCTATTTTCAGTTTTGATTGCATTTTACGCATTTTTATTTATTTGTTATTATTATTATTATTTTATATTTGACATTTTTTAACATTGCAAAAAATTTGAAATTTGACATCTCATTTGAATAATTTCAGCTATATTTAAATTAGCAAAACACTTTATTTACTTTTTTTTTAATTTCTATTGTGTAGTTTTAGTTACCTATAAAATTGACTGACTGTCCACATTAACAGCTTTAACAGCTGTTTTCATTGAAAGTTTAGGTGCTTCATCTGGTTTAATATAGCAAAAGTTCCTTGAAAACACAGTAATGCACATGCTATAAAACTAAATCAGCTGGGGTTTCTTGAAAATCAGTGTACACATACAGAAATATAGAAATATGAAGCAAAAATGTGTAGGTCTTTGAATTTTATATTATTATTATTATATATTTATTTATTATTATATATTTTTAAGTCGAGTTCTAGGGAAAAAATGGTAAATTCTATTTTATTATTGTAGTATTATTTAATTTTTTTCATATTTGCAATTTTCATTTTAATTTTAAGTTAATACTTTTGTATAAATTATAAATTTCTGGTAAATTATATTTCACTATTACAGTATTATTTAATATTTCAATTTTTTTTGTATTTGCAAATTTTATTTTAATTTTAAATACATTTTTAATAATTTTCTATAAATTAATTCTATGAAAATATAGAAAATATCAAACAAAATATCAGTATCTGCCTCTGCCATGTTAATTGTTTTTATTTATGACATTAACAGCAAAACTTTAATTTTAGATTGTTTTAATAATTTTCTATAAAATAATTCTGTTAAAATAGAATGAAAACATGAAGCAAAAAATTGTAGGTCTGGTTTTTTTTTTATTAATTAATTAATTAATTTATTTATTTATTTGTAACATTGCAACAGTTAAGTTGTATAAGTCAAGTTCTAGGGGAAAAATGGTAAAATATATTTTACAATTGTAATATTATTTAATATTTTTATTTTTTATATTTGCAATTTTCATTATAATTTTAGATTAAGTTTTAATAATTTTTATAAAACAAGTATACTGAAATATAAAAAAAATGAAGCAAACATTTGTTGCTCTCTGACTATTTTTTTTTTTTTTTTACGTTGCAGCAGATCAGTTGTATAAGTTGAGCTGTAGGAACATAATGGTAAAATATATTTTACAATTGTAGTATTATTTAATATTTTTATTTTTTTATATTTGCAATTTTCATTATAATTTTAGATTAAGTTTTAATAATTTTCTATAAAATAATTCTACTAAAATATAGAAAATATGAAGCAAAAATGTGTAGGTCTGTGATTTTTATTTATTTATTTATTTTTAACATTGCAACAGTTGTTGTAGAAGTTGAGTTCTAGGGAAAAATGGTCAAATATATTTTACTATTTTTTACTATTTTACTGTTATTTGCTATTTCATTTTAATTTTAGATTAAATTTTAATAATTTACTATAAAATAATTCTACTTAAATATAAAAAATACTAAGCAATATTATTTATTTTATTTTATTTTTACTTTTTTAATTTATTTATTTTACATTGCAACAGTTAAGTTGTAGAAGTCAAGTTCTTCTGTAGTATTATTTAATATTTTTATTTTCTATATTTGCAGTTTTAATTTTAGAATTTTCTATATAATAATTATACTAAAAATATAGAAAATATCAAGCAAAATATCCAGATCTGCCTCTGCCGTGTTGATTGTTTTTATTTATGACATTAACAGCAACAGCCAAGTTAAAGAAAAGATTTTGTTCTGTTTTGTCGAGTAATTCTGGTGATTTGTGAGCAGCATTCGTTTCTCCAGCGTGACGTTTTATAGAATTCTCTCTCGCTCAAATATTTATAATTTTGCGCTGTACTTCATTTAGAGGCGGCGGCGTCTTGTTTTGCAGCTGGATCTGCCGAACTGGATAAATGTAATGTGATTTGCGGGTGTCGTGGGGATTGACTCTGCCCATTCACCCTAATTAATATTTAATTCCCCTTTGATCAACGTACAGCCCGTTAATCTGTGGCGGGACGGTCACACGCGGCAGCTATTGATCCCCATATTTCAGATGAAACGGCGAAGCCTGTTGAATTAGCGCGATTCATCTCATGCGTGCGACACTCCGACGCTTCATTAAAATATGAAACCGAGAACGAGGGCAGATCAAAGACTCCTGGAGTCTCCTTTGAAATCAGATCATTAAGATGGAAGACGTCTGATCCGGTCCAGAGCCACGCCGCATCTCAACTACAGGAGATTCTCGACTGAGACGTTTTGGTCCATAAATAAATATTAATATGCACTGAAATTCTAGTTATAAGCAAAAAGTTTATTTTACACCTTTCTTTTACATATACTTCATTCTTAATATAATTATTACTTAGGACTAGTGCTGGGCAATGATTAATTGCATCCAAAATAAAAGTTTTTGTGTACGTAATATATGTGTGTGTATTGTGTATATTTATTATGTATACACACATAGTATATATTTTGAAAATATTTACATACATTTACATGTATGTGTTTATATTCATATAATTTATATTTTATATAAATAGATTTAATTAATAAACAATATATTTTTCTTAAAAATATACATGCATGTGTGTGTATTTATTTACTTATTTATTTTACATTGCAACAGTTCAGTTGTAGAAGTCGAGTTCTAGGAAAAAATAATAAAATATGTTTTACTATTGTAGTATTTAATATGTTTATTTTTTATATTTTCAATTTTCATTTGAATTTAATAATAATAACATTGGAAAAGTTGTAGAAGTCTAGGGAAAAAAGGATATATATTTATATATATATATATATCCATACATGCATTTACATATATATATTTCTATTCATATAATTTATATTATATATAAATAGATTTAATTAATAAACATAATAGATTTTTATTAAATATATCAATGCATGTGTGTGTATTTTATTGTTTTTTTTTAACATTGCAACAGTTTAGTTGTAGAAGTCGAGTTCTAGGAAAAAAATGGTGAAATACAATTTACTATTGTAGTATTTAATATTTTTTATATTTTTATATTTAGAATTTTCATTTGAATTTTAGATTGTTTTAAGAATTTTCTATAAAATAATTCTACTAAAATATAGAAAATATGAAGCAAAAATGTGTCTTTTGTCTCTGATTTTTTTATATTACAAAAATTGTAGAAGTCTAGGGGAAAAATATATATATAGAAGATATTTATTTATTATTTTATTTATATATATATATATATACATATATACATATATACATATACACACACACACACACATATAAATAAATATATAAATAAAATAAATAAATAATAAATATAAACAAAAACTTTTATTTTGGATGCAGTTAATCACAATTAATCATTGCCCAGCACTATTTATTAATTAAGTAATTAAAAGTAAAAAACCCTGTTAAAATTACTGATTACTATTAAATTAGATAATTAGACATTTGTAATATTTTATGTACATATTTAAATATTTCTATTTTAATATTTCATATATTTTAATATTTCCAGCACTATTTATTACTAAATACTTAAGAGTAAAAAAATACAGTTAAAATGACTGTGTGTGTGTGTGTGTTTGTTTGTTTGTTTGTTAGGAATTCCTTTATATTTTTATATTTAGTAAGTATTTTATCCTAAACTTATTTTTAGTTATTGCTAAAGCAATTAATATTTAGTTTTAGTTACTAATAACACTGCAGAATTAATAAGATTTATTCATTTATGGACTCATTTTTGTATTAATGGCTTTAATATCTGTTTTTCTATCTGTAAATCAAAGTTTTTTCTCACCAAATGTGTGCTGAGTATAGGAAAATCAGTTTTAATGACAGTAATATAATGCACATGCATTTGCCATTTATAATGTTTAATTCATCTTAGTCAATGTGAATCAAACCAATTCACTTCCAAAGTGACACATTTCTGAAAAATAAATGAGGAAAACATTATCCAAGAGAAACTGATTGGATCATGAACAGTGTTATTGATGGTCTTCACCAGAACGGAGCAAAACCTGATTATACAACGAGTAAATATTCAGTAATTGATTAACGTGAAACAGTCAGGAGTGAATCGACCTGAGAGTCGTTTGGATGAGTTCAGTAAGGGAATCCGCCATTAATAACCTCGTGTCATGTTGGCATTAGTGTTCATAATCCTCCATTTGTCCCGAATTGCTCCGATTACGCCACCGTTCACCAGCGGCTGTAGACTAATACAATCACATACAACCATCAATTCTCAAATATTTATCACTATATAAACTGATTAATGATTTCAGTGCTATGAAATGACTGGATGTTTTCAACTGATTCCTATTGAACTGCAGCTCAAACTATTTCAAATCTAGTGAATTAAGCTACAAACTCCATCATAATGAACAATGTTTCCATCTAACATGTATTTTGAGCTGCTAAACTAGTGAGCTAAGCCAGTTGTAGTGTAAACATGACTGAAGACGCGAAAAGCGGAGGAACAGATGAACCGATTCAATTGAGCGAGTCATTTACGCAGGAGCCGCTCCGATTGATTCAAACTCGTGCCTTTGATCGCTTGTAGTGATTTTTAAAAAGCACGTAGTGGTGTGTGAAACCCAGCTTTTCAAAACTCCGAATCACTTGAGCCTTTGCAAGACGATTCACTGTTTTCAAGCACTCCATTCAGATCGCGAATCGATTCAAAACTTGACTTTAAAACAGGTATCGCGAATCATTTGATTTTAGATGAGAACTTCGGAGCGAGTTCGCGAGTCGTTTGGTTCAGATCTGGTCAATTCGGAAACTAAATGATTCGCGATCCACAATCCAAAGTCCAGATCTGAAATTATGCTTCGCGAATTTAGATCAAATGATTCGCGAATCCGCACTGAAGTTCAGATCTGAATTAATTGATTCACGATCTGCGCTTCAAACTGAATAACGATTCACGCACAGTCCAGTTTTGAATCAAACGATTCACGATCCGCGCTCCAAAGTGCGTAATGCGAATCATTTGATTTTAGATGAGAATTTTGGAGCGAGTTGGCGAGTCATTTGGTTCAGAGCGGGTTCGCGAATCAATTCGCTAACTAAATGATTCGCGATCCACAATCGAAAGTCCAGATCTGAAATGATGGTTCGCGAATCGTTTCAGATCAAATGATTCGCGAACCCGCACTGAAGTTCAGATCTGAATCAACTGATTTACGATCTGCGCTTCAAACCGAATAACGATTCACGAATCAAGATCGCAATTTTGGAGCGCGGATCGTGAATCGTTTGATTCAAAACTGGACTGTGAAGTGTGTATCGCGAATCATTTGATTTTAGAGGAGAATTTCGGAGCGAGTTCGCGAGTCATTTGGTTCAGAGCGGGTTCGCGAATCAATTCGCGAACTATATGATTCGCGATCCACAATCCAAAGTCCAAATCTTCGGAGCGCGGATCGCGAATCATTTGATTCAGTTCAGAACTTTTAATAGTGGGTTCGCGAATCATTTGATTTGGATCTGTTAGAATTTAATATCTAACTTGATTAACTGCCGAGATTCGATTTTAGTTGAGCGATGGAGCACAGAGTCAGGATCCTGGACCATTGAGATAACCACACACAAAAAGGTGTAATTCACTCAAAGGCATTTATTAAAGGAAGACACCAACATTTTATATGGTAAATATGAAGAAGTGAAATCAAACATCACGCCCTTTAGGAAACAACAGTACATCATGTCCTATGAGTCTCTAGGCTAGACTTATGTCATGTCTACTTTTCAGGTTAGTATGAGAAGGGCACAGGAGGTCAGGATTGTTACAATCTCACAGGATCGGAACATCGAAGCGGGTTCTCGAATCATTTCGCGAACTGAACGATTCGCGATCCAAAGTCCCGATCTGGCATGATGGTTTGCGAATCATTATTCTGATCGGTTCCTCGGAGCGCGGATCGCAAATCATTTGATTCAGATCTTTTGATCGGATCGGCACTTGTACTGCGGATCTTTTCCTTCTTCTTGTTCTAATTTTCTGGGGTTTTTTTTTTTTTTTTTTTTTTTTAGTGAAACAGTACAGTTATAAAAACAAAACAAAGAAAATAAAAAAAAAGAATGAATACACAAATACAAATTCCTTAAGAAAATGGTTTATCATAGTAAAAGTGTACTAACTAGTGTAGCAAAACCATGGTTAATTTGTTGTTACCATGGATTAACTAGGAATATATTCAAAACTTGAATTCTTTATATCATTAGAACCCATAAGAATCTGTTTTTCAGCACATAGTGGTGTAGTTTTAGTGCTCATTACAGTGTGTTAATGTGAATTAAAAAGTGTCACGTTTCCCTTTCAGGAGTGACAATGAGTATCAGCTCTGTGAATGTGTCAGAACTAAAGTGATAATTCACCTGAACAGGATCATTCTGTCATCATTTACTCATCTGAAACCCGTCTGATTTCCTCTCTTCAGTGGAGAAACAGAGGTTTGACATCAGGACATTCAGATCAGGGAGTCTTTTATAAAACGAATGCAAAAGCAAATTTAGTCTGTTTCACAAAGCTTGTGTCATATGTGCTGCTTTCATGACATTTAGTCATTTTGAAGCTCAGTAGCTTCTGTTCTCTTCCATCATATGAAGAAGAGCAGCGTGAGCTTTTTTTTTTTTTTTTTTTTTTTTTTTTTAAATGTTTCACAGAAAAGAGAAAGTCATGCAGGTTTGAATGACATGAGGGCAAGTAAATGATGGCAGAAAGGAGATTTTAAGGTGAACTGCCTCTTTAAGTAGTTTGGAAAAATTGGTCAAATACACAATTAAATTATTTTATTTTATTTTATTTTATTTATATCCACATGACCAAGCAGTCTGCATATATTTTTATTTTATTTTATTTTTACATCAAAATATTAAGCAATTTTATTTATTTATTTATTTATTTATTTATTTATTTATTTATTTATTTATTTATACAACCCTGCATTTTGGAGTTTGGAGAATAGATGGATTATTTTTGTTTATTTTTTTAATATATATTTTTATTTTTATAGATTTATTTTTATTTATTTTATTTTACTTTTCATCAAAATGTTAAACAAACATAAATAAATAAATAAAATCATTCATTCATTCATTCATTTACCCACACAACCCTGCATTTTGGAGTTTGGAGAATAGATGAATTATTTATTTTATTTTATTTTTTTTATTTTTATTCTATTTTATTTTAATTTTACATCAAAATATTAAGAAATTTTATTTATTTATTTATTTATACAACCCTGCATTTTGGAGTTTGGAGAATGGATGGATTATTTATTTTATTTATTTTTATTTTATTTTAATTTTACATCAAAATATTAAGCAATTTATTTATTTATTTATTTATACAACCCTGCATTTTGGAGTTTGGAGAATGGATGGATTATTTATTTCATTTATTTTTATTTATTTTTATTTTATTTTAATTTTACATCAAAATATTAAGCAATTTTATTTATTTATTTATTTATACAACCCTGCATTTTGGAGTTTGGAGAATAGATGGATTATTTTTGTTTATTTTTTTATATTTTTATTTTTATAGATTTATTTTTATTTATTTTATTTTATTTTTCATCAAAATGTTAAACAAACATAAATAAATAAAATCATTCATTAATTAATTAATTAATTCATTCATTCATTCATTCATTCATTCATTCATTTACTCACACAACCCCGCATTTTGGAGTTTGGAGAATGGATGGATTATTTATTTTATTTATTTTTATTTTATTTTATTTTAGTTTAGTTTTACATCAAAATATTAATTAATTAATTAATTAATTCCCTGCATTTTAGAGTTTGGGGAATGGATGGATTGTTTTTGTTTATTTTTATATTTTTATTTATTTTATTTTATTTTTTATCAAAATGTTAAAGAAATTTATCTATTTATTTGTTTATTTATTTATTTACCCACCCACACAACCCTGCATTTTGGAGTTTGGAGAACGGATTATTTTATTTTATTTATTTTTTTATAAAAAAATAATTTATTTTTGTAATGTAAGCCAGACTCAAGTGAAAATACGTGATGTACATTATTTCATAATTTAAAAACAAACAAACAAAAACTGCTAAATTCTTCCTACTGTGACCCTCATAGTATGTCTTTTTTCCTTCTGTTTTTTTATTTATTTATGCATTCCATGTTCAGGCCATTTTCATCAGATTCATGCTGTGATGAAAGTCAGTTCTGGTTTCTTGATATTCTGCAGCTCTGGCCAGTTTTCTCATGTTCTCATTCCGATCACATATTCCTACGCTGCGGTTTTATGTTTTACATATTTTCATATGAACTCGCAGTAAATGTTTCAGTGTATACACACACATCTGTGTGACGCTGTGATATTAGAGAGTATTGATGTGGTGGTGAGTCTGACCGCAGCAGTCTGATGTCTGTTCGCCGGTGGCCTTAAACCACTTTCAGCGTCTGTTTCAATGCAAAAAAAGCAAACAAGCAATTAGGAGGCAAAGTGTGGCGTTTGGAGAGCAGTCATTTCAGCAGGTCACAAGACAGATTTACTCTCCATGCGTGCGTCGGCATACATTGGCAGAATCATGACGATCGCAAACGGCATCTCAATTAGAGCCTCGGGTGGAACGAGCATCTATTTCACTCTGTCAGGACCCTCCATTCCCCCCAGACACTGATCATTCTCTTAAAAAACAGCTTAGACACCATAAAATCTTCAATTTAAAGGAATAGTTCATCCAAAAATGAACATTTGCTCTATATGTGCTCACGTTCAGGCCATCAGGTCCCCTCAGGATCTTCATCGGGTTTATACAAAGGCATCATTCCATCACTTGCTCACCAATGGATGTGAATGGGTGCCGTCAGAATATAGAGTCCAAACAGCTGATAAAAACATCACAATAATCCACAAGTAATCCACACCACTCCAGTCCATCAGTTCACATCTTGAGAAGACAAAAGATGAAACAAATACAACATTAAGACATTTTTAACTCAAATGTATTGAGTTCATAATCCATAATAACACTTCCTCCAGTGAAAAAGTGGTCTGGTCTGAATCAGGAGAGAAATCTGTACAGATCAAGCACTGTTTACAAGCCAAAACAGCTCTAAACAAATATGTGGCTGGACTTTGATGTGAGAGACAACAGGAGATGGACTTTTTCACTGGAGGAAGCGTCATAATGGATTATGGACTCAATGTATTTTAGTTAAAAACATCTTAATGATGGATTTGTTTCAGCTTTTGTCTTCTCAAGATGTGAACTGATGGACTGGAGTGGTGTGGATTACTTGTGGATTATTGTGATGTTTTTATCATTTGTTTGGACTCTATATTCTGACGGCACCCATTCACATTCATCTATGAGTAAGTGATGGAATGTTACATTTCTTCAAATGTGATGAAGAAACAAACTCATCCTGTATCACTCATGATCTGAAAAGATGACATTAAATAGCAAAGAAATGTGTGATTCCATCGCTTGCTCAACAATGAATGCGAATGGGTACCATCAAAATGAGAGTCCAAACAGCTGATAAAAACATCACAATAATCCACAAGTAATCCACACCACTCCAGTCCATCAGTTCACATCTTGAGAAGACAAAAGATGAAACAAATACAACATTAAGACATTTTTAACTACAATACGAGTCTTTAATCCATAATAACGTCATAATCTCCTGTTGTCTCTCACATCAAAATCCAGCCACATATTAGTTTAGAGCTGTTTTGGCTTGTAAATTGTGCTTTATCTGCTCAGATTTCTCTCCTGATTCAGGCCAGACCACTTTTTCACTGGAGGAAGTGTTATTATGGATTTAAAAACATCTTGATGGATTTCTTTCATCTTTTGTCTTCTCAAGATGTGAACTGATGGACTGGAGTGGTGTGGATTACTTGTGGATTATTGTGATGCTTTTATCAGATGTTTGGACTCTCGTTCTGACGGCACCCATTCACATCCATTGGTGAGACAGTGATGGAATGTTACATTTCTCCAAATGTGATGAAGAAACAAACTCATTCTAATCTTGTAGCACTAATGAACTGAAAAGATGACAATTTATAGCAAAGAAATGTGTAATTCCATCACTTGCTCATCAATGGATGCGCATGGGTGCCATCAGAATGAGAGTCCAAACAGCTGATAAAAACATCAGTTAACATCTTGAGAAGGCAAAAGCTGACACAAATCCATCTTTAAGATTTTTTTTAACTAAAATACGAGTCCATAATGAATAATAACGCTTCCTCCAGTGAAAAAGTGATCTGGTCTGAATCAGGAGAGAAATCTGCACAGATCAAGCACCGTTTACAACAGCTCTAAACAAATATGTAGCTGGATTTTGATGTGAGAGACAACAGGAGATGCACTTTTGTACTTATTATTTATATTTTACTGTTTGTAGAAGTGAATGGAAGTATGTTTTAAAATGGCCATTATTTCTACAATTCTGTTTGGAGTCAAAATGACATGATTCAGCTTTAACTGCACACCAGCAATGTAGTTTATATTGATGCAGTGAAGCGTCAGAAACCGAAAGCTCCCGTATAAATGTGAATATATGAGGATGCTGAATCTGCTGACGCTGCAGGACAGAAACTCTTGGTGTGTTTTAATGGGGATGAAGGGACAAACCGATGAACGTATTAAACACCACAGTCTCTTATGAGTGAGATTTTTCCTTTACCTTGAATCTTTGTGTTTTGAAGGCCTGTTCTCTCAGCAGTTTGAGGAGCACCTGTATATTTTAGAAATACAAGCAGGGTTTTATGTTGTTGGTGTTTCTGTGGCGGGGTTTCCGGCAGACACTCGTCTTTGTTGAATCTTCTCACAGAGATCACGGCCGACTCGATTCATATTCATGACGACACCTCAGTTTGAAATGACTGTCAGATTAATCACAAACACAGACAGTGCGGATTTAGAGTCTGTCTGTCCTCTCCGGCTCCAACTTTCACACAGAAACACAACGTTGTGTTAAATACTCAAACACACTCTCACGTGGCTGTATTTTGTGTTTATGAAGTATACCATGTCTGTTTGTAAGAAGACTTTTCTTCTCACCAAGGCTGTGTTTATTTGATTAAAAATACAGAACAATTTTGAAATATTATTACAATTTAAAACAGCTGTTTTCTATGTGAATATCTGTGAAAATGTAATTTATTCCTGTGATTTCAAAGCTGAATTTTCAGCATCATTACTCCAGTCTTCAGTGTCACATGATCCTTCAGAAATGAAATGATTGTACATTTTTGTAAAGTAGAAAAACTAGTTCAAATTAAGAAATACTGTCATCAGTGTTAAAAATGGCCTGAATCTGGCATAAAACAAAATAAAACAAAATAAAATGTGCAGACTGCTTGACCTATGTATGTTTAGTTGGATATTAAATAAAATAAAATAAAATAAAATAAAATAAAATTTTCTGCAGACTGCTTGACCTATGTATGTACATTTGGATATAAAATAAAATAAAATAAAATAAAATAAAATAAAATAAAATAAAATAAAATAAATATTCTGCAGACTGCTTGACCTATGTGCGGTAATGTGGATATAAAATAAAATAATAATAAATCAAATAATAAAATAAAATAAAAATTCTGCAGACTGCTTGACCTATGTACAGTCTTGTGGAAATAATAATAATAATAATAATAATAAAATAAAATAAAATATGCAGACTGCTTGACCTATGTATGTACATTTGGATATAAAATAAAATAAAATTTTCTGCAGACTACTTGACCTATGTACGGTAATGTGGGTATAAAATAAAAAAATAAAATAAAATAAAATATTCTGCAGACTGCTTGACCTATGTGCAGCCTTGTGGATATAAAACAAAATAAAACACAAACAAAAAACAAAACAAAACAAAAAATGCTGCAGACTGCTTGACCTATGTACGATAATGTGGATATAAAATAAAATAATAATAAATAAAATAATAAAATAAAATAAAAATTCTGCAGACTGCTTGACCTATGTACAGTCTTGTGGAAATAATAATAATAATAATAATAATAACAATAAAAATAAAATAAAATAAAATAAAATAAAATAAAATAAAATAAAATAAAATAAAAGTCGATATACCCTTGTAATCTGCTATATGTTTATGTGATGGTGTTGGTTCGTCTGACATCTAATATGCTGAAATATCCATTTCAGGGGCTGTAAACCTCATTCTTTTAGAACATAAGTATCATAAATCTGAATCTGCTGCTATAATGTCAGTATTTATTATTTGGCTCGAGGCTAAAACAGTCTGAAATATTGTGTATCAGTTCACATTAGGATGATCTTATTGCCCCCATAACTGCTTGTCTTCAGTTTAGTGTTCCAAACCAAGATCAGTTATTGATTTTATGGAGTAAGATATCTGATGCTTGAGTTGTGAATTGGAGTCAGTGTTTCAGTGCTTTGTTGTAATTTAAACAGCGCCTATAAACAAAAAGCATCGTTTTTTCCTGAGGTTAAATTTATGGGACTAATGAGTTGGGCGGCCTGAATCGCGCAGACTGACAAAAACAGACCCTCCCTCCCCTTGTCCCAACTTTCCCAAGATCCCATGACTGGGACGCTCAATTCTCATCAGATCCTCCCCTCGGTTCTACAGGAACACGACGGTTAATCTCCATGTCGACTGGGACGCGTTTGTGAAATAAAGCGAACGGCAGCGTGTGGTATCACCTTGTCACTCCGCTTGACTCTGCAGAACACGCGGCGTCTTAACACGCTAGCTAAATTGACAGTGGCATTGTCAAGACGAAATGGCAAGGAGGGGCTCCCAGAGGACTCGCGCTGGCATTTGTTTGACAAACGAGTGACTGTGACATAGTGCCACACAGCATCTTCACACACACGGCTGTAGAAAGATGCGACTTCAACTGAAAATGCCAGACGTGTTGAGTTGAGGATCGAGAGCTGGCTGCATTTAAAAAAACACTGGAACCAAGACATTTGGTTAATAAGTTTCTCACAAATCTCGTTTGTGCTAGCACAAGTTGTTGCTTTTGATCATTAATTGAGTTGTAGACACATTTGTGACTAAAGCAAAAAGCATCTAAAGTGTAACCAGTGAGTTTAGTTCACAGCGTGATTCATTGTTTTCAAGGTCGGGTCGCTGCAGTTTTGAGTCTCGGTGCTTATTGGTGCATTCGCATTTATTTCAGACCTGCGTTCCAGATTTCTGCAGACTAACAAGCTTTGACTTGCAGAGTTTTGATGCTCAGGCTGACGGTACGTCTTGTGTGGGTGGTTTATAGTCACGCTGTCGAGTTGTATAAAGAGATGCACAAAATAGCAAGACACTGCAGGAGAATAGGGTACAAATTTTACCTAACAGAAATCTAAACACTTTCCCCAGTTCTTTAATCACTGTACGTTAAGACAGTTGTTTTGTATCACAAATTTTCTGAAATGTTATGTTTAAATACACAAATAATGCATTATCTAATGAAATATGCACTAATTTGCATTACATTTATAGAACAGAAATCTAAACACTGGTTCAAAGTTCTTGTTTTATTTTGTTGGCATAGTAGAGTTAAGGGTTTTTCCAGAGGTGATTTTTGATTTGTCTTTTCATCACACCATAAATCAGAAAATACCACCAAGAGACAGGTAAAATGCATTTTAACCATGTTTTTTAATTAAAATGTTAAATATATACCAAGCGAATGATATATAAGCAAACCCCTCAGTAAAAAACTTCAGAATATAGAGAGGAATAAAGCTGTAAGTTTTGGTGTATGTAAGTGCTGCTGAAGTGGAGGAAAAACATTTAAAGATATGTATTGGAATTGAAATCTATAGGCGCAAATAGATAAAGTACACTACTAAAGTAGTGGATATTTTCTATTCACTAGTCTGAACAATGGTTCAAAATTCTTGTTTGATTTTGTTGACATATCAGAGTTAAAGGTTTTTCTAGAGAGGATTTTGGATTTTTCGTTTTAACACTACATAAATTAGAAAATATTGTCAACAAGCAGAAAAAAAATTAACCATGTTTAATGAAATGTTATATATATATATATATATATATATCAGATTAATGACATATGAACAAACCCCTCAGTAAAACCCTTCAGAATATAGAGAGGAGTAAATCTGTAAGTTTTGGTGTATGTAAATGCTACTGAAGTGAAGAAAAAACTTTTAAAGATACGGGAGAAAGGAATGGATTGGAAATGAAATCTACAGATGTAAGTTCAGATGTTTTCTTTCCACTAGTCTAAAAACAGGTTCAAAATTCTTGTTAATTTTGTTGACATACGAGAGTTTAAAAATGTACAGAGGGGATTTTGGATTTATCTTTTTATCTATCTATAAATTAGAAAATATTGTTAACAGACAGAAAATGAATACATTTTCACCATGTTTAATAAAATGTTAAATATTTATCAAATGAATGATATATGAACAAATAGGGATAAAACTGTAAGTTTAGGTGTATGTAAGTGCTGCTAAAGTGGAGAAAAAACTTTTAAAGATGTGGATTGGAAGTGAAATCTGCAGATGTAAGTTCAATAAAAAACAAATGTGTATTTTGAATGTTTCTTTCCACTAGTCTGAACAGTGGTTCAAAACTCTTGTTTCATTTTATTGACATATTAGAGTTAAATGTTTTTACAGAGGGGGGGTTGTATTTCTCTTTTTTTTATCACTCCATATATTAGAAAATGCTGTTAACAGGCAGAAAACATGTGTTCTCTGTGTTTAATAAAATGTAAAATGTTTACTAAATGAATGATATATGAACAAACCCCTCTGTAAAAATATTCAGAATATAGAGAGGAATAAAACTGTAAGTTTTGGTGTATGTAAGTGCTGCTGAAGTAAAGGAAAAACTTTTAAAGGTATGTATTGGAATTGAAATCTACAGGTGCAAATAGATAAAGTACAATAAAATAAACACTTAAATGTGTTTTATTTCCACTAGTCTGAACATTGATTTATAATTTGTGTTTGATTTTCTTGACATTAGAGTTAAAGATTTTTACAGAGGAGATTTTGGATTTTTCTTGTTAACATTACATAAATTAGAAAAAACTGTCATCAAGCAAAAAAATCACCATGTTTAATAAAATGTTAATATATATCAGATGAATGATATGTGAACAAACCCCTCAGTAAAAACCTTTAGAATATAGAGAGGAATAAAACTGTAAGTTTCGGTGTATGTAAGTGCTGCTAAAGTGGAGAAAAAACTTTTAAAGTTACGGATTGGAAGTGAAATCTACAGATGTAAGTTTCTTTCCACTAGTCTGAACAGTGGTTCAAAATTCTTGTTTAATTTTGTTGACATATTAGAGTTGAAAAAAAAAAAAAAACTACAGAGGGGATTTTGGATTTCTCTTTTTATCTCTCCATAAATTAGAAAATACTGTTAACAGACAGAAAACGAATACACTTTCACCATGTTTAATAAAATATTAAATATTTATCAAAAGAATGATATATGAACAAACCCTTCAGTAAAGACCTTCAGAACATAGAGAGAAATAAAACTCTAAGTTTTGGTGTATGTAAGTGCTGCTGAAGTGGAGAAAAAACTTTTGAAGAAATGGATTGAAAGTGAAATCTACAGATGTAAGTTCAATAAAAACAAACGCTGCAAGGTGTGTTTTGGATGGTTTGTTTTTTTTTTTTCCCACTAGTCTGAACACTGGTTCAAAATTCTTGTTTGATTTTGTTGACATATTAGAGTTAAAGGTTTGTTCAGAGGGGATTTTGGATTTCTCTTTTTATCACTCCATAAATTAGAAAATACTGTTAACAGACAGAAAACGAATACATTTTCACCATGTGTAATAAAATGTTATCAAATAAATGTTATATGAACAAACCCCGCAGTAAACATCTTCAGAATACAGAAAGGAATAAAACTCTAAGTTTTGGTGTATGTGTGTTCTGCTGAAGTGGAGAAAGAAACTCATTTTGAGAAAATGGCCTGAAATGTAAAGATGCAAATAGATAAAGTGCAATAATAAATCCTTCATAATAGCTAGAGGAATAAAACTGTACGTTTTGATGTATGTAAATGCTGCTGATGTGGAGGAGAAATTGTTATTAAATATATTTATTGTCATTGAAATCTATAGATAAAGCAATATAAAATAAACACTTTAAATGTGCATTTAGGATGTTTTCTTTCCACTAATCTGAAAGAAGACATGTTTTGCAACCAAAATAGACACATGCATAAAAAAAAATCAAAACAATGTTTTTGTCTGTATATTGTCTTGCCTTTATCAGTGGTGTTTGCTAAGTTCAGCAGAGTTGGGTTAAAGTCTGTTTCTAAAGAGCTGTTTGCAGCTTCATAGATGTAGATTATTCACATGCATCAGACATGCATCGATGCTTATGCACTTGTTCATGCAACATTAACATGCATATGTGTTTCCGTCAGCGCTCCATTAGACTCTAAATGGTGTGTAATATGTGAAATGGCATGATTAGAGATTGAAATAGTTCTTTTCTCATGCAGATTCGATGGACCAAAACAGCAGGCAGCGTTTCAGACCGATTCCAGGACTCCAGCGTTTTCAACGAAACTCTTCACATCGCAAAGATCCAGAGACACCAGGGCGGACGCTATTACTGCAAGGCCGAGAACGGACTGGGTTCACCGGCCATCAAGTCCATCAGAGTGGACGTCTACTGTGAGTTCAGCTCAGATGTTTTCTAAATGTGCTGTAGAGAAATAATAGCGATGCAAATGAGTCACTAGTCACGTCCAGTAAATGATCGTTTGATGAGAAATGTTTGAGTTCATATTGAGATCTCTGACTTTGACTTTGGCATAGAGTTTGAGACATGTGTGATTCCTGGGGTCTTTTTTGAAACAGCTGAGATGTTAAAGTGATCTCACTGGTGATTGCTCTTTTCTGTGAGTGGTTTCTTCGTGTAGATTGTTGGTCGCTGTTGCTGATTTGCAGTCAGTGTGAAATGACACTTTAAACTTTGTGTATTTATTTTTTATTTTTTTAAGTAGACTGCATAAACTCTTTCAGAAAGTCCTATGGAAGCCTGTTTTACCGCAGAATAAAAAAGTAATTGACATTTCATCTCACAATTCAGATTTTTTTTTTCTTGAAATTCTCTCCAAAAGAATTGTGAGAAAAGAATCATAATTTAAGTGAATAAACTCAGAATTGCAGGATATAAAATCAAAAAAATTCAGCACTGTGATCGGTTTGAATATACAATTCAGAATCTTTTTCTCAGAATTTTGACTCTTTGACTCTACTGCATATTGCAATTTTTTTTATTTCCCGGAATAAAAAATGTTTAATTTTTTTTTTTTTTAATTTTTATTAATCTATATCTCACAGTTCAGAATTTGTTTTTCTTACTTAGTATTTTTGTCTTGTTTTCTAATATAAATATCTAAAAATTCTTGAATCAAGATGAACTTACTAAAACATGAATTTAAGTAAAACAACTAAAGATTTTTAAGTCTTGTTTTCTAAAATCATTATCAAAAATATCTGCCAATGGGGCAAGAAGAATAATCTTGTTTTCAAGCAGAAAACAAGATTATTTTTCTTACCCCACTGGCAGATTATTTTGCTTGTTTCAAGCAAAAACTCACTTAATTTTGACTTGTTTTTTCTAAAAACAAAACAATCATTTTCACTTCCTTCTTGATTTTAGAATTTTTAGATATCTTGGCTGGAAACAGACAAAAAACCTAAGTAAGAAAAACATTTTTTGCAGTGTACTTGTACTAAAAAAAGTAAATTATGCTGATAAATATAAAATATGAGAGGCTAATGAGAATCACTTTTGAATAATGAGCCACAAAACCAAAATAATTTAAATTGTGAAGTGTTTATACATCACACCAGTACAAAAAATAAATAGTGCTGATAATTAAACAAAAACGTATTATTTAAATGAGAATCTAATGAGTATCAGTGTTGAGAATAATGAGAGTCACGAGAACAATTAAAAGTATAAGACGACCGTTACAGATTACAGTAATGAGAGTTTGGCCAGAAATGTGTTATAATAATGTTGCATTGAAATAAAATGTAAATGGTCCTGCAGTGGCCTCATTTACTTCATGCAAATAATAATTTCTAAGATTTTCTTTTGATTTTGAGGTGATTATGATTCTGGCATGTTAATGAGGGTCAAATGAGCATCCGAGCATATCCAGAACATCAACCCGAACCCAACAGATCCTCATTCAGTATTCAGAATGAGACAGGAGCGTTTGATGGGCTCAGTGTTCCTGTAACGCTGGCGGTTTGTCTTCAGCTGTCACCGGATCGATTTCACAGCTCCAGGTAGAAGCAGGAGAGGTGTGGAGGATTGTGTTTCAGCTTTGAACTGGAGCCGCTCTGAGGAGAGAGAAGACACGAGAGGATTTCCACGAGCCGTTTGATAGAGCGGCCAAAACTCTCAGCCTCTCTTGACATGAGCTGCAGATCTGAGACCTGAACCACATCCAGATCCGCAGCAGTAATAGAGGAACTGCTCTGGGTAGACGTGGACTGCGTGATCATAACTGTTAGTAGTTATTTATTTAGCTGTAAATTCACTACTTTTTAAAATTTTGGAATACTTTTGTTCACAAAAGGTGCATTTATTTAATCATAATCCTGTGACAATTATGAAATATTATTATAATTCAAAATAGCTGATTTCTGTGTGCATATATTGTAAAACGTAAATTATTCCTGTGATTCCTGTTAAATTACAGTTTAACAGATATTCACACAGAAAACAGCTGCTTTTTGTATCAAAATACAAAACAGTATTTTGATCAAATAAATTCAGGCTTTGTGAGTAGAAGAAACTTCTTTTAAATATATATAAAATAAATTAAAACTTTCGACCAGTAGTGAAGATAAATAGAAATATTAATGAATATATTGAATCATAATGTGTTCATATTTCATTGCTGTATAATCCAGTGAATTTAATGCACAAATTATTTTTTTGATTCCTGATGGATTTAAATAGAAAGATGCTGTCACAATATTGAATCAGTCTGACATCAATGTAAAAATTCACACTAACAAACTAAAGACTCAAAGATTTAAACAATTTTTTAAAGAGTATTATAATAGTCAAAGATTTTTACAGAGGGAATTTCTCTTTATATCATTATTTATTTTTTTTTTTTTTATATTTAAGAAAAAGTAATAATATAAAAATTAAATAAATATTAATACAATTATAATATAAAAAAATCTAATTAAAAAGTAAAATAATAACCGAAAATATGAGAGTATGACACACTAAAATAATACTAATATCATTCTGGATATAAAAATACAAAAATAAATAAATAAATAAATAAATAAAATTGTAATATTAAATTATAAAACAAAATTTTAATTAAAAATTTCATTAAAATTTGAAATAACCAAAAATATGACAGTATGTCACACCAAAATAATACTGATATCCTTCTGGATATAAAAATACTAAAAATAAATAAATAAATAAATAAATAAATATAAATAAATAATAATAATAATAATGAATGAAATTAATAAAATTATAATATCAAATTATAAAATTAACATTTTAATTAAAAATCTAATTAAAATGTAAAATAATAACCAAAAATATGATGTCACACTAAAATAATTTTAATATCCTTCTGGTCACCACGTCAGATCTTTTGATTCAACATTAAATCAGAATTGATTTTCTGTTTGTAAATGCGTTGAATGTCATGGGATAGTAGTGCCATGACATTCACTCTTTTTGCAGGTTGAAGCAAAATCCCCTGTCCCCTGGAACATGATTTTGACCTAGGTAGGACCTCCTGGAAGCAGGTTTTTGGCTAATTTTGATCGTGAATTTGGCTGCTTTTGAGTAGCAACTGGTCGGTTTGGTTACGCAGACCTGGCAACCCTGTTTAGTGTGTGTTTGAGGCAGATGTAAATCAGTGCGTATAAATGCTGTTTCAGGAATATGAGATGTAAAGTGAATGTCGAGTCTGAATGTCACTGGTTCCTCAGCTGCTGTTTTAAACATGTGCCCTTTACTCCGGCCTCGCCGTTCCATGCTCTGTGTTTTTCATTAGCTGGGAATCGTGCTGAAAGGTGCCGTTCCTCTGGAGAAATGCTAAAGTCGTCCCCGCGGGCCGAGCGTAACTGATGGTTCGCTGCCAGGGCTGCTGTTTTTAGCTCACTGTAGCCTTGATTGTTATTTAGCATTGAAATTGCTGCTTGGGACGGCGAGCCTCTAAAAACCTTCAGCGCTGAAACATGAAAGATCGTGTCGGCCCGCTTCGGCCTTTGTCAGCACGTCTCTGTGAATAGAGCGCCAGCCGACAGCGGGATGGACAGTTCCATTAAAGCAGACGTTTGCTGAAGAGAAGCGCGAGAGAAACGACATGAGCTGCTGTCAGACAGAACCAACACAAACCACTTTTAGAGAGATTTAAACTTTGCTTTTCTTTATTTCTCAAATTGTAGTCACATTATTATTATTAATTAAGTATTTGATTTTTAAAATTATGATTATACATCATATATAATATATAATTATTATAATTATTTCTTTCACTATTCATAAATGGTTATAAATTATAATAATTCATGTATTATAATTATTAATAATTCTTATAACAAATTATGTTGCTAAAAATTGTCTGTTTGTTTGGTTATTAATTAGTGCTGCTCAGCCGTTGCTCCTCAGAAAGCGATCAGGACCGTCTTATATCCATTTAGGCCTGGCTAATGTGTCTCACAGAGCGGCGGGTGGGTTATGGATCACTTATTAGAGGGAATTTGGAGGTGATTTCCCAGGATGCTTTGCTCAGTTGGTTTTCCAATCTTCATCAGCGGTGGTGAGCAGTAGCAGAACGGCTCAGACTCTCATCAGCGTCTCGCTGGCCGACTATCAAACTCTTTTCCGTCGTAACTGAGCATTGTGATGCAGTACAGTGTTTTGTGCTTTTTCAAAGTCTCCTTCATTCTCGTTGCATCAAAAATAACTAAATCTCCCTGTTATAATCAATATTTATCAATTTAATATTTTATATTTATAAAATAAAATTTATAAAATCATATCATAACTTTCTCACATCTTCTTGTCTTGTATCTTTTCTTCTTATCTCATCTTGGCTCATCTCTTCTCATGTCTTCTCATCTCATTTCTTCATTTCTCACGTCTTGTCTCATCTCGTCACTTCTCACGTCTTGTCTCGTCTCTTCACTTCTCACGTCTTCTCATCTCGTCTTTTCACTTCTCACGTCTTGTCTCGTCTCGTCACTTCTCACGTCTTCTCATCTTGTCTCTTCTCTTCACTACTCATGTTGTCTCATCTTGTCTCTTCACTTCTCACGTCTTCTCATTTTGTCTCTTCACTTCTCATTTCTTTGTCTCATCTCTTTACTTCTCACGTCTTCACCTCTTACATCTTGTCTCGTATCTTCTCTCCTCGTCTCATCTAGTCTCTTCACTTCTCACGTCTTCTTGTCTTCTCGTCTTGTCTCTTCACTTCTCACGTCTTCTCATCTCGTCTCTTTACTTCTCACGTCTTCACCTCTTACATCTTGTCTCGTATCTTCTCTCCTCGTCTCATCTCGTCTCTTCACTTCTCACGTCTTCTTGTCTTCTCGTCTTGTCTCTTCACTTCTCACGTCTTCTCATCTCGTCTCTTTACTTCTCACGTCTTGTCTCGTCACTTCTCACGTTTTCTCATCTTGTCTCATCTCTTCACTTCTCATTTCTCTTCTCTTCTCATTTTGTCTCTTCACTTCTCATTTCTTCGTCTCATATCTTTACTTCTCACGTCTTCACCTCTCACATCTTCTTGTCTCGTATCTTCTCTTCTCATGTCATATTGTCTCTTCACTTATCACGTCTTCTCATCTCATCACTTCTCATTTCTTCTTGTCTCATTTCTTCACTTCTCACATCTTCTCATCTCATCACTTGTCACTTCACCTCTCGCATCTTCTTGTCTCACATGTTGTCTTCTCGTCTCATCTCTTTGCTTCTCACGTCTTCTCGTCTCGTCTCGCCTCCCCTCTTCACCTCTTACATCTCGTCTCGTCTCTTCTCATGTCTTCTCTTCAAGTCTTGTCTTTTTAGTTCTCACATCTTGTTTTGTCTTTTCACTTTTTATGTCTTTTTGTCTCTTCTCTTCAGTTCTCATATCTTCTCATCTCTTCACTTCTCACGTCTTCTCGTCTCAACTCTTCAACTCTCACATCTTCTCGTCTCTTTGCTTCTCACATCTTCTCATCCCACCTCTTTAGTTCTCACATCTTCTTGTCTCGTCTCTTCAGTCTTCATGTCTTGTGTTTTCTCTTCAGTTCTCACGTGGTCTTTTCACTTCTCACATCTTCTCGTCTCTTCTCTTCTCATGTGTTCTCTTCAAGTCTTGTCTCTTTAGTTCTCACATCTTGTCTTTTCATTTTTCATGTCTTCTTGTCTCTTCTCTTCAGTTCTCACATCTTCTCGTCTCTTCGCTTCTCAAGTCTTCTTGTCTTGCCTCTTTAGTTCTCACATCTTCTCATCTCTTCACTTTTCATGTCTTCTTGTCTCTTCTCTTCAGTTCTCACGTTGTCTCTTCACTTCTCACGTCTTCTTGTCTCATCTCTTCACCTCTCACGTCTTCTCATCTCTTCACTTCTCATGTCTTCTCTTCTTGTCTCGTCTCTTTAATTCCCACATCTTGTTTTGTCTTTTCAGTTCTCACATCTTCTTGTCTCGTCTCTTTACTTCTCACATTTTCTTATCTCTTCTTCTCTCATCTCATCTTGTCACATATCTTATCTTCTCCTCTCTCCATGTCCTTCGCTCCGCTATCACAGAAAGTGTGCCATCAGCAGTGATAGAACAAAACCGTTGTGAAAATCAATCCTCAGCATCTAAAATAAGCAAAGAGGTTGTCTTTCTTAAAGAGGAGCAACTTGTTGTGCAACTTATCAAGAGTAGCTTTGTGATTAATGGACATTTCTGTCCATTCTTCCCTTTAGCTACGTTAACATCTAAAGTAATTATCTTAAATGTGACGCTGTTCATCCCAGATGTAGCTGTTGAGAGAGAACCTATTAGGTTCGGAAGAATTGTGAGCTTGATAAAAGTCATATCACTGGGGTGTAAAAGTTCAGAACGGGAAACATGTTACGTCGTTGAGTAGGAGTAAGTCTTTTAATAATAGAGTGATGGACGCTGACATTATTCCTAGTGGTTTCTCTGACCATGAAATGATAACTATAGATATAGATAAACCAAGCAACTTTTAGATTGCAGAATTTTTGGCATTTTAATTAAAAAGAAAAATACTATATAATCAGTTCACTCTAACCCTTTGGGAAAAACGGTAGGTAAAGTCAATGGTAGGTTGGAAAAGTGCATATTACAATTTTCTGCCAAAGTTATGAGTCTTAAGTATCACTTAAGGTTTACAGTGCAAAATTTGCAATGTAAAATAGAAGAAATGGAAATGATGTTGGACAATGAAGAAGGAATTAACTAAAGTGAAGAATTAAGTAAGAAGTTGGAATTTAAACATCTGTTACAAGAGCAAGTTCAGAATGCTTTAATAAGGTCACGTTTTTGTTCTATTGAGGATATGGATGCTCCCAGTGCTTATTTTATATAAACTGGAGAGAAATGAGATGCAGCATCACCCTATGCTTCATTAAAGACGTCCAGATGGGACAATAATGGACAATCCACACGAAATGAAAAAACTGCCAGTTGATTTTTATTCTGGACTTTTTAATGCTGAACAATGTGATGAGGAGAGTGCTGCAGACCTTTTTCAAGATGCAACCTGAACAGAGACAAATTTGGACTGTGACATTACTTTACTCACAAATGCAGTTAAACAACTCTCGTTGGGACATTCGCCTCGGATTGAGGGAATAACCACAGACTTTTATCAGCATTTTTGGATCATTTTGGGACAGGGTTTTTTTTATGAAGTAATAAAAGTGTTTTGAAAATGGTTTTCTTCCAAGTAGCTGTTGAAGAGCGGTATTATCCCCGTTACCTAAATAAAGGGGACTTTTTGAGGAATTGGAGACCGGATTATAGTACGGATTATAAAAATTTTGGCCAAATGCTTAGCGAACAGGAACCACTCTTTCATAATCCAGAGTTTCATGGTCCACTGATGTTTTTCAGAACTGTACAGGAGAACATGTTGAGAAAAAACTGTACAAGGTTAAAAGATTTGGTCAATCCAGATGGATGGAAGTCAGTCGAGGATATTAATGTTCTTGACAGGACTGTGATCTCCACGGTTGCTGGTTCGTTTTTTAGAAGTAATATGCTCTTTTTGCTGGTATACTACAGAGAGGTTATGCAAAGAAAAGATGGGAATGAACAGACTGATATTATACCACAAAAACTGTTCATTTCTTCTACTTATGACACCAGTTTGTTAGAAGACCATCCTATAGAGGGTTCTAAAACTTCTGAGACATGGACAATTGAAGAAATGTCTCTTCTCTTGTCGTCTCTTCTCGAGCTGTAGGCTGGCTGTGCTGTGAATGTCATTTCATGTTGTTTTCAGTCCTCATGCGAAGGGAAGGTTTATAAATGGCGTGTTTCTAGTTTTAGCGCTGGAGCCGTAAATGTCAGAACATCCCAGCGCCTCGTTCCCAAACAGAGGACATTGTAAAATATGAACTTTTTCCTTTTGTCTCTTTCACAGAGGACATTTTTGCGTCCTCCTCTCACATGAGTCCGCTCCATCTGTTCGTCTCGTCTATTTTCGCTGCTGTTATTTTTCAGAGAGCAGCTCTGTTATCCGCCGTATTCCCCCGGCGACCCGTGACCCTCGCTAACGATTGTCTTTTTAATCGCATGTGTCAGTGAATCTCTCAAAAACTGTACAGAAATGTCCCGGTCACATTCCTACGGTCAGATTCTCATTACTGCAGTACAAATTACTTACTGTATTTAAATTTCACTGATTATATTATTACATTTCTTAAATTTTAATAGGCTTAAATAAAAAATAACATTAAAAAATGTAATTCATTTAAATGCATTTTCATTACTTGACATAAAATTAACATTAAGTAAAATATACAAAAAAAAAAAACATTTCTTATTTTTATTTAGTTTAATTTGCTGTTTTAAAATAACTAAAACTGAGTTTGTTTCTTAAAATGACAAAAACATAAAATTACTAAAACTTTAAATAAAATAAAATGAAAATTGAAAATATAAAAATAAAATGACAAAAAATTGTAATTAAATAAAACGAAAATTGAAAATATAAAAATAAAAACTGATTTAAAATATTAATAAAAATAGTGTCAATTATTCTTAAATATACACAGAAATTCTATACAAATAATTAAAAAAAAATCTTCATTCTCATTTTGGGAAAAGTTTTTTATTTAATTTTTTTTTTTTTTTTTTTCAGCCTCATCAAATTATGCAATGTTAGGTCTTTTTTTGATGAACAGCTGTGTCATTGTACTAATGCAAGTGATGATTGTTTATTTATCTCTTCACTGATTTTAATATTAATTTTATTATTTTTTAATACAAAAATAGCCTTAATTTTCATGCAAAATAAATTATATTACATTATATTATATAGCATATTTTTATTGATTATATTTATTATCTTTTTTTAATGTATAATTTTATTATTTTTATGATTTTTTTTTTTTTGAAATACATGATATCCACAAAAGTACTCTTTATATTTACCCTTGAACATTAGCAGTTTAGAAACACATGATGCTTTGAGATTAATAGTAAATTTGTTGTGATTGCATCAGTAAAAAAGAAAAGTAATTTGAGAAATGGAGCAACTGTTAAAGAAAATTGAACTTATTATAAAAGTACATTATGTTATTTCTCTGGAATAAATAACTTTGCAATAATAAATCCTTCATAATATGAGCAGGAACATGCATTAAAAAGTAAATAGGGTTATTTTTGTTTTCAATAGACCTGAATTAATTTTTGTCACAACAAACCGGATAAACATGAAAATGCACATTTAAGCATCTCCAGAGGTTTGCATTTTAAAAAATGCAATTAAACTGCAGTGAAATAAATGATGAATAATAAAAATGAATGCAAAACGATGTCATTAGTGAATGATTCCCAAACAATAACTGAAAGAAAGAGAATTTCTAAAGCACTTCAGGGAACATCGTAGAGGACGTTCATGTAAATCACTTTAATTACTTTCCTAATTTTCATGAAAACAAACACCTGCTTTTAGTTTGACACGTGTCATTTATATATGATTGATTTGGCTCTTTTAGCTGCTGTTTTTTCTCTGACCCTTATTAAACAAAATATATAAGAAAATATAATGCAATATATTAAATAATAAATTTCCATATGGAATCTAGTGCTTATATTTTTCAGTATACTGCAGTATGTGTGTATGCCAATATAATAATACATACACAGTGTATTTTCAGTATATATAATTAAATATATTGATTGCTAATATGTAAGAATATTTTCTTATGAAATGTATATTTGAAAATGAAATGAAAACACACAATATAAAATAAAAATTCAAAATATTAATAAAAACTATACTAAAATAACACTGATTAAAAAAACTGACACGTATATATATAATCAATTTTTTTACAATTTCTTTTTCTGTAAAAAATTTATTTATTAATGTCTCGTTTATTAATATATTTGAACTAAGGATGCAAGGCTGTGTTATATTAATATTATAATCTTTACATTTTCATAAATGATGTTTAATTAATTGAAATACTGAAATATATGTGGAAAAGGTTGTTCGCATCAGTTTCAGTCTGCATCTGCAGACAAACATTTAGTGGTGTTCTCCAGTAACAGCAGAACAACAGCCGTGTGTTTTTTAGCTTTCCTGAGCTTGGTTTTCAATAGCAGATGTCTTGATTCGCTCAATTACACTGAGGTGTTGGGCCCGGCCGTTTGTTTGGTCTGGTTTTCCGGTGGTCTGAGTTCGGGCTGAAGCGCCGCGGGTCAGCGGCTCGTTCTCCGCAGAGATGAATTGTCGAGCTGATGAAGCTCGGCAGACGCCGCTGTCTCCGAGAGAGCAGAGGAAGAGATTCATTACTCCTCTGACTTACCCACTGGCTCTCATTATATCCTCATCTTCATCTCCAGGAGAAAGAGTAAGGGCCGTCTGAGCCGGACCTGCATCCATCAGCTTGCGATCGAACAAGAGCAGCGGCGGTCTAGAGTCGCTCACTGCGAACCGGGGCGGAAATTAAAGAGATAGTTCACCAAAAATGAAGATGTGCTTTAATTTACTCACCCACGGGCCATCCAAGATGGGCTGGATTTTTTCTTTAGTAGAACAGAAAAAAACATTTTTAGCTGATGCTTGGTTTCTGAAAAAATTTCTGAAAAAGATGTGACTTTATTCTCGTAGTATTTCGTCTTCGTTCTCAAAGTATTTAGACTTTATTCTCGTAGTATTTTTACTTTATTCCCGAAGTACTTCGACTTTAGTCTCGTAGGATTTCGACTTTATTCTCGTAGTATTTTTACTTTATTGTCGTAGTATTTTTACTTTATTCCCGAAGTATTTTGACTTTATTCTCGTAGTATTTTTACTTTATTCCCGAAGTATTTCGACTTTATTTCGACTTTAGTCTCGTAGGATTTTGACTTTATTCTCGTAGTATTTTGACTTTATTGTCGTAGTATTTCGTCTCCGTTCTCAAAGTATTTCGTCTTTATTCTCGTAGTATTTTGACTTTATTGTCGTAGTATTTCGACTTTGTTCTCGTAGTATTTTTACTTTATTCCCGAAGTATTTCGACTTTATTTCCGAAGTACTTCGACTTTAGTCTCGTAGGATTTCGACTTTATTCTCGTAGTATTTTTACTTTATTGTCGTAGTATTTTTACTTTATTCCCGAAGTATTTTGACTTTATTCTCGTAGTATTTTTACTTTATTCCCGAAGTATTTCGACTTTATTTCCGAAGTACTTCGACAGTAGTCTCGTAGGATTTTGACTTTATTCTCGTAGTATTTTGACTTTATTGTCGTAGTATTTCGTCTCCGTTCTCAAAGTATTTCGTCTTTATTCTCGTAGTATTTTGACTTTATTGTCGTAGTATTTCGACTTTGTTCTCGTAGTATTTTTACTTTATTCCCGAAGTATTTCGACTTTATTTCCGTTTATTCTCGTAGTATTTTGACTTTATTGTCGTAGTATTTTTACTTTATTCCCGATATTTTGACTTTATTCTCGTAGTATTTTTACTTTATTCCCGAAGTATTTCGACTTTATTTCCGAAGTACTTCGACAGTAGTCTCGTAGGATTTTGACTTTATTCTCGTAGTATTTTGACTTTATTGTCGTAGTATTTCGACTTTGTTCTCGTAGTATTTTTACTTTATTCCCGAAGTATTTCGACTTTATTCTCGTAGTATTTTTACTTTATTCCCGAAGTATTTCGACTTTATTTCCGAAGTACTTCGACTTTAGTCTCGTAGGATTTTGACTTTAGTCTCGTAGGATTTTGACTTTATTGTCGTAGTATTTCGTCTCCGTTCTCAAAGTATTTCGTCTTTATTCTCGTAGTATTTTTACTTTATTGTCGTAGTATTTCGACTTTGTTCTCGTAGTATTTTTACTTTATTGTCGTAGTATTTCGACTTTGTTCTCGTAGTATTTTTACTTTATTGTCGTAGTATTTCGACTTTGTTCTCGTAGTATTTTTACTTTATTCCTGAAGTATTTTGACTTTATTCTCATGATATTTCCACTTTATTCTTGTAGTAATTTGACATTATTCTTGTAGTATGTCGAATTTATTCTTATGATATTTCGACTTTATTCTCAGAGTATTTCGACTTTATTTGTTGCATATTTTAAAATGTAATTTATTTCTGTGATGCGCAGCTGAATTTTCAGCATCATTACTCCAGTCTTCAGTGTCACATGATCCTTCAGAAATCATTCTAATATGCTGATTTGATGCTCAACAAACATTTATTATTAATGTCGAAAACAGTGTGCTGCACAATATAATATATATCTGCATCAGGTATATGTCAATTGTTTGTGATTGATGTTGTTGGTTTGATCGTGCTTATTGCTCAGGTGAATCTGAGTTCATTCTCATCCGTGATTTATAAACTGATCACGTTTAACACTAATGAAGGCGCTGGACTGCATTATGTGATCCAGAAGAGTATAAAACAGTCTCTATTCTTCCTCCTCCTCTCAGGTGAGCGTCTGCTGAATTATTCAACATGTGTTTTGCTCTCGTTGAATCCCATGCAGAGCAGCAGATGCCCTTCTGAAACAAACACACACACATGTGACATTCTCCTGAGAGACGATAGCCATCAGAACCCAGTGATAACAGAGGAACGCTGCTTAAATATCCGCCCTGAGACTCGTGAAAGCCAAGAGTTTATGAGACTTAGAATTATGTCTAGAGATTTTCATGGCTTTTTTATAGTGAGACTTTATAATGTTTTCTTATTTTGTTCTTTTAGTATCACTGATATACCATTATAAAAGCTATAATAGTCTGTGATATTATAATAAATATTTTTTATTAATATAATTTTTATCTTTAAATTTTTTCCCTTTATTTATATAGCGCTTTATACAATACAGAGTGATGCCATCGTCCAGCTCAGTTCAGTTCTATTAGTATCTGTGCAATCAAGTTGACGATCTCACTGGAAAATACAGTAAGTGTCTCTAACTAAGTAAGCTAAGCAGGTTTTTGTTATTTTTATTATGTTTAGTTTATTATAAATATGTCTACACAGTCAAAAAAAAAAAAAAAAAAAAAAAAAAAAAAAATTTGAGTCAACTTAAAATGATTTGTTACCCCACTACCTTAAAATTTTAAGTTCAGTCAACTTGAAATGTTAAGTTGACTTAGATATTTGAATTGATTCAACTTAAAATTTTAAGACAGCTGGGTAACAAACGCAGCTTTTTAAGTTTAACAAACTAAATTTTTAGTTTAGCCAACTCAAATATCTAAATTGTCACTTAGTACAACTTAACATTTTAAGTTAACTAAACTTATTGGAGTTGAATGAACGTAAAATTTTAAGGCAGCAGGATAACAAATTATTTTAAGTTGACTCAACAAATTGTTTTTTTTTTGTTTTTACAGTGAATATTGTTTTTAGTAATTTATATTCCTTTTTATTAATTGAAAATGTGAAAACATGACAAATTGAGAAATAACAGTAGACATGACATAAGTTACAGAAAAATAAGAAACAACAACAAGAAAGCAAAGATAGATACATGAATAAACATAGAGTGTGTGTTAAAAACGTTTCCCCACAGCCTATATAGAAAGAAAAGAGAAAGAAGGGAAAATAATAATAATAATAATAATAATAATAATATATTAGCATATTAGAATGATTTCTGAAGGATCATGCGACACTTAAGACTGGAGTAACAGCTGATGAAAATTCAGCTGTGCATCACAGGAATAAATTCTATTTTAAAGTATATTAAAATAAAAACCATTGTTTTATGTTGTAATAACATTTTGCAATATTACTGTTTTTTTTTCTGTATTTTTGATCAAATAAATGCAGCCTGATGAGCATAAGGGACTTCTTTAAAAACATTAGTCTTACTGATCCCAAACTTCTACAATAGTTATAATAGTTATATATATATAAAAAAGTTTAAATAAATGATTAAATAAATAAAAGAGAAAGAAAAAGATTTCACTTTAGTTTTTTAAACTGTAAAAATATATAGCTTCATTCATGATTTTGTCTATTACTTTATTTTAGTGAAGGTTTTAGTGATTTTATTGTGTTTTCTCATTTTTGTTACTTTAGTTCTTATTCATTTTAATTTCAGGTTTACTTTTAGTTGACAAATGACAGATGTTCCCTTGGCAAGTAGCTGAAATTTAGGTTTTTAATGCTTTTTGTTTTTTTGTTTGTTTGTTTGTTTGTTTGTTTTTGACAATTACAACTACAGCTGAATTAGGAAAATGCAACAGTCGTGAATATTCTCACTAGTCATTAGACTGCATGCATTATTTTCAGAAAAAACAGTCTTTATGAGAACATAATGATTTGGCTGTTGTTTTCTGGTGTGTTTGTGCCAAACGACACCAGTCTTCATGTCTCTCGCAGCATCACATTCAAGACGAGCCAGAGACTGATGAAAAACAATCAGGCGTGCTGTGATTTACTGCAATATTCATGATTTGCTGCTTTCATGAGATAAATATTACACATATGTGTTGCCTAATGGAAATTTGGAGAAAAGCAACTAGATGTCCTAGATCAGTCATTCTCAGTACAGTCTGCATTAATATTAATAAATTAATATTAATATTTTTATTACAATCAGGGATATTTTCATTAATTAAAACTAAAACCACAACAAATCTTTCAAACTTAAAGTAAGTAAATAATATGGTTCTGTGTCTTAGTACAGCAACGGTTTAATCACCAGACTGCACTGGTCGCTCTTTAATGAAGTACAGTAGATTAACAATCATAAACTAGATTAAAAAAAGTTTGTCAAGACAAACTTTAAGTTGGCTTGAGAAAGCCGGACCAAAACGTTTGAAACAGTTTGAACAGTGTAAGAAGTTTAAGAAGTTTTTAAAAGTTTTAGGTTTGGTGGTTTTCAGTCTGAAATAGTTTAAAGTTTGAAGTTTAAAGTAGTTTTAAAAGTTTAAAGTTTGAATGTTTTGAAGGAAATACAGTCTGTCAGAGATAGATGGTATCTATGGCTAGCATGTTGGTAGCATGATTAGCATGTTATGAGCATGTTGCTAACATAATTAACAAGTTTCTAGCATGATTAGCATGTTACTAGCACAATTGTATTATGATTAGCAAGTTACTAGCATGTTGCTAGCATGATTCTAGCATGATTAACATGTTACTAGCATGTTTATAAAATCATTCTAGCATGATTAGCTAGTTACTAGCATGTTGTTAACATGATTATAACATGATTCGCAAGTTACTAGCCTGTTGCTAGCATGATTTGAGCATGATTAGCAAGTTACTAGCATGTTGTTAGCATGATTAGCAAGTTACTAGCATCTTTCCAGCATTATTAGCAAGTTACTAGCATGTTGCTAGCATGATTTGAGCATGATTAGCAAGTTACTAGCATGTTGCTAGCATGATTTGAGCATGATTAGCAAGTTACTAGCATGTTGTTAGCATTATTAGCAAGTTACTAGTATGTTTCTAGGAAGATTAGCATGTTACTAGCATGTTAGCATGATTAGCAAGTTACTAGTATGTTTCTAGGAAGATTAGCATGTTACTAGCATGTTAGCATGATTAGCAAGTTACTAGCATGTTGTGAGCATGATTAGCATGTTGCTAGCATGTTGTTGGCATGATTAGCAAGTTACTAGCATGTTTCTAGCAAGATTAGCATGTTAGTAGCATGTTAGCATGATTAGCAAGTTACTAGCAAGCTGTTAGCATTATTAGCAAGTCACTAGTATGTTTCTAGGAAGATTAGCATGTTACTAGCATGTTAGCATGATTAGCAAGTTACTAGCATGTTGTTGGCATGATTAGCAAGTTACTAGAATGTTGTTGGCATGATTAGCAAGTTACTAGCATGTTGTTAGCATAATTCTAGCATGTTTAGCATGTTGCTAGCATGATTAACAAGTTAGTTTGAATGAGTTTAAATGGATTAGAAATTGACAGTTGACAGGAGTTTTGACAGTTGGAGTTTGAATAGTTTTCCCAGTTTTAATCGTCAGTTTTAGGAAAACTGTAAGTCCGATCAGTTAGAAAAGACACAGCACACTCGAATAAATCAGTCTGAAGATCTGGGCTGAGTCTGGAGTTTGTAGAGTTAAAGCTCTAGGAGGAGATACAGTCAGAAATGTTAGTCTCAGAAGAAGAAGAAGAAGTTTAAATAGCATTTCAGTAAGTTGCCTTTCTCAAGCCAACTTAATAATAGATGTGTCCAGGAAAGCTTCTGATTATGAGCACAGTTTCCTTATACACTTATGAAGTACATTTGACAGTTCTATAAAGGCAGCCTGTTATAAATGCATTGTGGTTTGAGCATTTATCGATTGGTTTTGGCGGATGCAGAATTGCAGATGAGGGAAATCGGTCCGTGTGCCGCACCATAATGCGGGTTCGTTTCTCACCAGTCTGAAAATCTGAGCGTTGGGCGAAACAGAGCTTCATTTTCAGCAGCCGGTCCTGATGTGTGCGCTCATCCGTCTAGTGTTTGCGGCTCAGCCGAGGGCAGGAGGTCATTTCTTTGTGTTGTGGATGCAGGCGCGGCCGCGGGCTGTTTCCAGATATACGAGGTGATAAAGTTATTGCTTTAGTAGCAGGTAACAGCCGTCGCAGCCTAAAACCATCTGAGTCTGATCTATGATTTCATCAGACAGCTGCCGGATCCTCTATTAGTGCAAACATCACTGTTACTGCTGCTGAAAAACATAGGACTTTAAAGGGGTAGTTCACACAAAAATTTATTTTCTGTGATGTTACTCAACCTCAGACCATCCAAGATGGAAAAAAGATTTTTAGCTGAAACTGTTGGTTCATCAAATGCAAGTAAAAAAAAAAAAAAAGAATATCTGTGTCTCCCGATGATTTATTGTGGTCTTATGAAGTGAAACAATCAGTTTGTGCAAGAAACTGAACATTGTTTATAACATAATAGGCTTTCTTTGACACTCAGTGTGCTGGCACCCATTGACTTAGTATACTTGACAGTCTCTGTGTAAACATAAAACAATGCTGCTGCTGTCTTTCTAAAGTCAATTTAATTCTGAGTAAGTATTTGGCTTGCATTTTTCTTACTATAAGAAAGATGCAAGTCAATGGGTGCCGCACTTTGAAGTGTCTTATGAAGTGAAACAATCGGTTTGTGCAAGAAACTGAACATTATTTATAACAGTGGTTCGCAACCGGGGGGGGGCGCGGACACTCTTGCGGGGGGGCGCGAGTAGGCTACAGGATGGGAGCAAAAAAAACAGAAAAAAAAATGCAAATTCGTGATCTTTGTTTGGATTCATCGGATCTATTTTCGCTGCTAAAATAGACCAAAACAGTCATTATTTCATCAAAAATATAAGTGACTTAATATTATTAACTTGTTTGTTGAACTGTCATATGAAATCAGTGTCACATTTTCAATCGTGAGGTGAAATTAAGTGATGGTCAATTGTCAGCTCTCTTGGTCGTCAGGTCGTGTGATGTATGTTGCTGAACTGTATTCAAATGTTATAAATATAAAAACACCACATTTTGAAATTTAACTGCAGTATGTCAATTTAGTTTATTTGTGTGTGCTGCGCTCATAGACTTTAGAAAACGGCGCTCATTTGTTTGATCAGTGATGCGCGGGTTGATCCAAAACGAGCGGGTGCTTGCGGTCACCCGCGGTTACCCGCAGTTACGAGTCATCCAAAAATATTTTTAATGATATTCGGGTCGCGGCGGTCGGGTCGTTTGAAATAAAGATTCCAATTAAACCTTTGTAATTTATAGGAAATATTCAAGCAATAATATATAAATTATCTCATGTATATCCTTGTTTAAAACCAGGGATTAAAAACGAATTCCAAGTAAAAACGGTATTTTTCTTTACATTTCCAGAGAGCGAAACGAACAAAATTAAACATTACTTAATAAATTCAAGGCATAATTTCCTTATTCATTTGATACAACTATTATAGCTATACAACTAATATATAAAAAATAATATTATTTTGTCATATTCGTGATTCCTGAATTTATATATGAAAACTTCGTTTTGAAGTGCTGGGGGCCCAACTGCAATGAACCAGCTTTGGGGGGGCCCAGCTTGCAAAAGGTTGAGAACCCCTGATTTATAACATGTAATCCAGAGCCTCAGGCGAACAGGAAATGTTTCTTTTTTCTTTTTTTTTTTTTTTTTTTTTTGGACAGTTTGATTCAATTTTGCATTGCCTGAAAGACTTTCTTTGACTCTGAATGTGCCGGCACCCATTGACTTAATTATTAAATTTATTAATATACTTGTCAGTCTCTGATGAAACATAAAATAATGCTGCTGCTAAAGTCAAATCATTGTCATTTAATCCCCATTAAAAAAGTGGAATTCTGAGTAAATATTTGGCTTGCGTTTTTTTCACCATAAAAAAAGATGCAAGTCAATGGGTGCCGCACTTTGAAGTGTCTTATGAAGTGAAACAATCAGTTTGTGCAAGAACCTGAACATTATTTATAGTATCAGGCAAACAGGAATATGTGATTCTTTCCCATGAACTGGTTCTTTTGGACAGTTTGATTACATTTTGATATGTTTTTTTTTTTACTCTCAAAGTACCGGCACCCATTGACTTGCATTTTATGAATCACCAAGCACTGCGGTTTCAGCAGAAAACTTCTTTATTGTTCTACTAAAGAAGAAAAGTCACCCACATCTTGAATGTTCTGATCTCTTTATGTTAATGAGAGCTTCTTCAGCGTTTTCTGCCAATGTGCATCTTTTGTAGTGTGTAGTTTGTTGTTTATTATTAAATATGAAGTCGGCGCTGGGAGCAAACAGGGATAAATATGTAAATGTGTGCACTGGGTTAAGATTATGAGATCTGCCCATTATCATCAACCTTTTGCTGCATCATGGCCATTTTAATGGTGTACATTTACTGTGATGCGAAGCAGTTTCAGTAGTTAGGGGTCGATATAATTTTTCAAGACTGCATTTATTTGATGGAAGGAAACAATATACATTTCAACATACTGTAATTTATTCATCAGACAGTCTGCTTGAAATACCAGTATGCATAGTGACTCACATTTGGTTTTTCACCATTGAAAATTGTAAAAATGCAACAATTTGCACATTGAGCTGCATTGATATTCTCAGATCTCTGGAAATGAGCAATGTAGGGTCTTAAAAGTGGAGTTGCCAAAGAAAAGTTTAAGAACCAATTTTCTTATATTGCATGCACAATTTGGATAAATAATATTTTTGGCACTCAAAAAGGTATGTCTTTAGTAGAAAAATATTAGCTGTATGCAGTTTTAGTTTTTGACTGTTAAAAATTGGTATGATTTAACAATTTGAATGCAGCAATATAAAGCACTGTTGAGATTCCAGTATCTCTGGATCTGAATCATATAGGGCCTTAAAAATCAAGAAAATAAAAGTAAAATGTGTTAAGAACCAGATTCTTAAGGGATATTTAGCTATGTTTAATATTTGTTGAGTTACAGACAGGCAAACTTTGGAAAATTAATATTTTTGACACTCAGTTTGTTATGTTTTATGCAATTGTTTTGATTGAATAAAACAAGATACATTTCTAGTTTCAACATTATTTGTTCTTTAGACACTCCTCTTTAAAAGAAAAAAGTATCAGCTATATGCAAAGTCACCCACATTTGTTTTTTGACGACTGAAAATGGAAAAAATGCACCAATTTTGCACCGGAAGCAGCTTTGAGATCCCATTAACTCTGGAAATTAACAATATACAGCCTTAAAAATGAAGATTCAAAAAGAAAAGTTTGTTAAGAACCAATTTTCTTATATTGCATGCATGCACAATTTGGAAAAATAATATTTTTGGCGCTCAGAAAGTCTTTAGTAGAAAATAGTATTAGCTGTATGCAAAGTTTCTGACTATTAAAAATTAGTATGATTTCACAATTTGAATGCAGCAATATGAAACAGCATTAAGATCCAAGTATCTCTGGATCTGAATTATATAGGGATTTAAAAATCAAGAAACTGAAAGTAAAATGTGTTTAGAACCAGATTCTTAAAGGATATTTAACTATGCGTAATATTTGTTGACTTACAGGCATGCAAACTTTGGAAAACTAATATTTTTGGTACTCAATTTGTTATGTTTTATGCAATTGTTTTGATTGAAGAAAACAAGATACATTTCTAGTTTCAACTTTAGTTGTTCTTTAGACACTCCTCTTTTTAAAAAAATAGATTATAATATTAAATATATCTGAATATTTTGGCTTGCATTTCTTTTACCAGAAAAAAAGAAAAGATAGAAAAATTCTTGAATTTGAGTGGTTGTCAGGGAATTGCTGAACAGCTGGTCATTTAGCGTCACAACATTTACGGCGGTGAGTTTTCCCGCTAATTGTCTTTAGAAAATATGATAATTGCGCCTCTGCATGTCTCATTAATAGTTCAGCCTTTGTTCTTTTTCCCCTTAAGCATTGTAATCGCTGATCTTTCCCCTCAGAGCGACTATTTTTACACAGAAAACCCCACGTGAATGTCACCCGTGTGGCGTGTAATCCAGTCCGGACACTGATTAGCGTCGCCCGGTCGGGTGGATTTCATTCCAGCGCTGTGAAAGCCAGATCTGACAGGCTGATGGGCCTGACGGTTGTTTGTTCTGTAATGACGGCTATAGATTACAGCAGGAGATCGCTGAGCGTTTGATTAAACCCACAGTCTGAGCCGTCACTGTTGTGAAGCGTCTAACAGAGAAACGCTGCTCCATTCTGACCCTCCACATGCTTATTAAAGTCACGCGCCGTCACGCTGCTTGATTCGCGCCGTTCTGAGAGGATTTTACCTTTAACATAGATTAAACCCAACAATAAAGACTAATCTTGACGCCTTGGCTGTCGGCCTTTATTTCCCTGCCAACGTTATCACATTACAGAAATGATAAAAGGCTTTTTTTCAGACATATGTTAATGTTTAAGTATTTTAACCAGTGTTATTTTAGTATCTTTGAATATATATCTTTTTTTATAGTTTTATAGTACTATTCTGAGTGACAAAAATATTATTTTTCCCAAGTTTGCATGTCTGTGATTTAAGACAATTGGTTTTAACAAACTTTTCTTTTGTTTTCTACATTTTCAAGGCCTTGTATGTGTGAATCTCAATGTGGCTTAGTGTCCAAATTGTTGCAGTTTTCTGATTTTCAATAGTTGAAAACCAAATATGAGTCATTTTTCATACAGCTTGTTCTTTCCTTTTAAAGACGAATGTCTGAGGAACAAATAATGTTGACACTAGAAATGTTTCTTCTTTTTTTTTTTTATCAAAACAGATGCATTGAACATACCCATCTGAGTGCCAAAAATACTATTTTTCCAAAGTTTCCATGCCTGTAACTTAAGAAGTATTAAAGATGTCTCAATATTCTTGTAAATTTTGGTTCTAAACAAACTTTTATTTTAGCATCTTTATTTTTAAGCCCCTAAGTGGCTATTTCCAGAAATATGGGGATCCCAATGTGCCTCAGTGTGAAAATTGTTGCATTTTTCCCATTCACAGTGGTCAAAAATCAATTGTGAGTGACTTTGCATTTAGCTGATACTTTTTTATTTTAAAAAGGAATGTCTGAAGAACAAATAATGTTGAAACTAGAAATGTATCTTGTTTTCTTCCATCAAAACATTTGCATAAAACATGCCAGTGTGAGTGCCAAAAATATTAATTTTCCAATGTTTGCGTGCCTATAATTTAGGAAGTATTAAATATGTCTCAATATCCTTTTAGATTCTTGTTCCTAACAAACATTTCTTTTGGTACCTTCATTTTTAAGGCCATATAAGCTTTATTTCCAGAGATATGGAGATCGTAATGTGGCTCCATGGGTAAAATTGCACAAATTTCAGTGGTCAAAAAACAGCTGTAGTTCACTGTGCATACTCTGATACTTCTTTCTATTAAAGACATGCCTTTCTGAGAGCCAAAAAATGTTATTTATCCAAAGTTTGCAATGCCTGTAATTTGAAAAATTGGATCTTAACAAACTTCCCTTTAGGTATCTTCATCTTTAAGACCCTATATTGCTCAGTTCCAGAAATGTGGGGATGTCAATGTGACTTCATGTGCAAATTGCTGCATTTTAAATAGTGAAAAACCACATGAAAGTCTTTGTATTGAGCTGATACTTTTGTCTTTTAAAGAAAAATGTCTAAAGAACAAATACTGTTAAAAGTACCAAAACAATTGCATAGAACATCACATATTGAGTGCCAAAAATATCATTTTTCCAAAGTTTGCATGTCTGTAACCCAATAAGTATGAAAGATACTTTTACATTAGTTTACATTCTGGTTCCTAACAAACTTTTCTTTTGGTATCTTCATTTTTAAGGCCATATAAGTTTTATTTCCAGAGATATGGAGATCGTAATGTGGCTCCATGGGTAAAATTGCACAAATTTCAGTGGTCAAAAACCAGACGTAGTTCACACTGCATACTCTGATACTTCTCTCTATTAAAGACATGCCTTTCTAAGAGCCAAAGAAATGTAATTTTCCAAAGTTTGCAATGCCTGTAATTTGAGAAAATTGGATCTTAACAAACTTTCCTTTAGGTATCTTCATTTTTAAGACCCTATATTGCTCATTTCCAGAAATGTGGCGATATCAGTGCAGCTTCATGTGCAAATTGCTGCATTTTTCATGGTGAAAGTCTTTGTATTGAGCAAATACTTTTTGCTTTTAAAGAAAAATGCCTAAAGAACAAATAATGTTGAGACTAGAAGTGTATCTTGTTTTCCTCTACCAGAACAATTGCATTGAACATCACATATTGAGTGCCAAAAATATAATTTTTCCAAAGTTTGCATATCTGTAACTCAATAAGTATGAAAGATACTTTTACGTAATTTTATATTCTGGTTCCTAACAAACTTTTGTTTTGGTATCTTCATTTTTAAGGCCATATAAGCTTTATTTCCAGAGATATGAGGATCTCAATGCAGCTCCATGGGTAAAATTGCACAAATTTCAGTGGTCAAAAACCAGACGTAGTTCACTTTGCATACGCTGATACTTCTTTCTATTAAAGACAGGCCTTTCTGAGAGCCAAAACATGTTATTTTTCCAAAGTTTGCATGCCTGTAATTTGAGAAAATTGGTTCTTAACAAACTTTCCTTTTGGTATCTTAATTTTTAAAAACCCTATATTGCTCTTTTCCAGAAATTTGGGGATATCAATGCGACTTCATGTGCAAATTGCTGCATTTTTCATGGTGAAAAACCACATGAAAGTCTTTGGATTGAGCTGATACTTTTGCCTTTTAAAGAAAAATGTCTAAAGAACAAATACTGTTGAAAGTAGAAGTGTATCTTGCATTGAACATCACATATTGAGTGCCAAAAATACTCTTTTTCCAAAGTTTGCATGTCTGTAACCCAATAAGTATGAAAGATAGTTTTAGATCATTTTATATTCTGGTTCCTAACAAACTTTTCTTGTGGTATCTTCATTTTTAAGGCCATATAAGCTTTATTTCCAGAGATATGAGGATCTCAATGCAGCTCCATGGGTAAAAACCAGACGTAGTTCACTGTGCATACTCTGATACTTCTTGCTATTAAAGACATGCCTTTCTAAGGGCCAAAAAGTGTTATTTATCCAAAGTTTGTGTGCTTGTAAATCAAGAAGTACCAAAGATATCTCAATATGCAGTTGCATAATCACTCAGACCAGCTCCAAACCAAGCAAAGACGGCAGACGAGCTCAGAATTGGTGCGGCAGCGGCGTAATGAATCAGTGTATTTATTTAGAGCAATCTTCTCGGCCAAAATGGCCCGAGTCAATCGCTTCGTTGTGTGCTCGTAGCCGTCTTCGTAAAGGTAATTGCTCCAACCTGCGTGGCGATAATGGATCCTGGATGAAGTATTGACCGCCTCTAGATTTTGATTAAGGGCCTGCGGGGCAGAACGTGTCTTAATGAAAGTGAGGAATCAGCATTCAAGGTGGCAGCGTCCACCCGCTGATTGCGTTTGGATCTCCGGCGGATCCGGCGAGCGAGAGAGACGCTAAATTAAAGTGTCTTCGCCGATAAACATGTGCTGTATTTCTTAACGGTATAAGAAGAGGATGTTATTAGCGTCGTTATGGATGGGAGAAGGTCAGAGCTAATCAGTTTTGATTCGGATCCAGAATCTCTCTCGCGTTCGCCGGTCAACCGTTAGAGCTCGTGATGAATTGATCGCATTTCACAGCGCCGATCTCACCCGGTTATGCAAATACGTCTGTCTTTAAAGTATTAGTAGTAAGAATTAGCAAGTGAAATGACATCAGATTTACAATAAGTGCCATTTGGAGGAGCTTAAGGCGTCATGCTTGAGAAAGCAGTAAATCTGACCAATTCAACGCTTCGTCAAACGCGGGTTAATCGCCCGTCAGATGTGCCGCGGGAAAGAAGAATCATGGAGAATCTCTTTAACGTCTCAATAGCTTCTCCTAGATGGATACGGGAGTAAATGGAGAGCAAACCTCTGAGAAAAAGACTTGATCATCTCACGACGACTCTTCAGATTCTTCAGTCGTCGCTCTAGACTCTCATTGTGTGACTATTGGCTCATTCGTGCCTTTTTTTTCTTTCTAGAGGGTTTAGGAAAACCATGAATCATTTCTCAAAATTGCATCTCAAAAGGCTCCTGAGAACATTTATGAAACCTCCTGCTTCTCAGATGTTTCTCCTGAGAAAACCACAGACCGCAGTATTCTCACATTCTGAAGAAATCTCAATAATGTCTCAAATAGTGATCTAACGTCAGAAATCTTGATATAAATGCTCAATAAATGCTCATAAATTTCCATTAAATTATTTCAGTGATCTATATTTATTGTTTTTGTGCACTGTTGTAGTAGTACTATTTGTTATATATATATGTGTGTGTGTGTGTGTGTGTGTGTGACTGTGAAGTAAATCAAACTGTTTATTTGAGTGTATTTAAAATAATTTTTATACTTTGAAATTTAACATTTAATTCAGTGTGTTACTTGCCATTTCTTTGTAATTATTTGTGAAATTTCTGAGTGAAAAAATGTGCATTTAATGAATACAGTTAACACAATTAACAGAAATGTACATTGTTAAAAATGATATTGTAAATTAGAGGTTTTCAGAGTACATTGTCCAAAAAAAAAAAAAAAAAGTCTTTACTTAATTCAATATATTACCTGCCATTTCTTTGTTTTTGTGAAAGTTCTGAGCAATTTCTGATCGGAAATTTTCTGTTTAATCAATAAAATTATTACAATATTAATAAAATATATTAATAAAATATATAATATAATATATATATATATATATATATAAACATATATATATAAACAACTTAGTTTATTGGTTAATTAACACAAGTAATGGAAATGTACACTGAAAAAATAAATGAATAATAATAATAATAATAATAAATAGTCAAAATAAATAAATTATATTGTAGATAAAACAGGTTTTCAGAGTACATTTTCCCAAAAAAAAGAAAGAAAGAAATCTACTTTAAAATTTCACATTTAATTCAATGTGGTACCTGACATTTTTGTATTTTTTTCTGATCAGAAATTTTGTGTTTAATCAATAAAATTAATACAAAATTAATAAAAATGTACACTGTAAATTTTTGTTTAACTAATTAATTTTTATTGTTTTTCTTTCTTTCTTTCTTTCTTTCTTTCTTTCTTTCTTTCTTTCTTTCTTTCTTTCTTTATTTATTAGAATTGCAAGTTTATGTCTTGTATTATGGGTTAAAATCATGTAATTCTGACTTTTCATTCTTAGAATTACAATTATTTGACAATTTATTTTGCAATTTCTCACAATTCTAATATTTTTCTTACAATTGTAAGTTTGTTTCTCATAACTGTGAGTAAAAATATTGTGATTCTAATTTTTGTTTCTTAGAATTACAGTTTTTTTTTTTTGCAATTCTAAGTTTAAATCTCACAATTCTAACATTTTTCTTAAATTGCCAGTTATTTTCTCACAATTCTGAGTTTAAAACTTGCCATTTTGATAAAGTGTGAAGATTGAAAAATTGTAAGATTTAAACAATAAACAACAATAATAAAAATAAAAAAAACTATTTCAGTCTTTCTACTTAAAATACAATGTTTTACTTTTCTTTGTAATTTCTTTATAATTATTTAATTATTTAATTATTTTAATTGACACTAATTATTATCAGTTTCTGAGAGAAAATAGTTTTGCTGCAAATCCAATATATAATTAATGGCTTGACTGTAAATAATTTGTACCAAAAAAAATGTAGTATACAGTGTATATTTTCATATATATATATATATATATTTGTGTGTGCACAAATATATATATATATATATATATACAGAACTCTGACAAATATGTTGAGTCTGTTGCACTGTGAAACCTCGGAGCAATATGTGAGTCCGGCGGGAATAGATGTGGGTAAAATGATGTCAGGCTGATGCTGTAATAAGCGAGTTGCTGGAGGACAGCGGTGGTCCGTCGTGAAGGCCGGCAGGTGTGGGTTTGAGTCCCTCGCGTGAGGAATCGTCCTGCCGGGTCATTGATCAGGAACGTCAATCTGTCCTCCGGAGGAAAGTATAAATAGAAAGACGCTGGCAGCACCTGAAATGATGTTCTTTCTCCTCTGGGAAAAGCCGCTGAAGGCGTTGAGTGATTTAGTCTGTCGCACTATTTCACTCTCTCTGTTTCTGTCGCTGTGACAGCGAGTACATCTTTATCTTCTGTTGCTAGTCGAGCGGATTCACAGAAAACAAAGTTTGTTTTATTGGCAGAAAAGTCACTTGAAATTCATTTACTGTGTTTAAGAAAAGGATATCACATGCCGAGATACTGGCAATCCGCTTTAAATGTTTTGGTTGTTTTTTGTTTTGTTTTTTCAGCCGGGATCCTTTGAAAAAGGTCACAAAAATCTTTTTTTAAATTTTTTTTTTTAGTTAAAAAAAAATTGAGTAATTCTGACTTTTCTTAGAATTGCAATTAAATTGCTTTTTTTTTTTTTTCTCAGAATTTCATGTTTTTTTCTTGCAATTTTACCATTTTCCTTAGAATTGCAAGTTTATTTCCTGCTATTTTTTTCTTAGAATTGGCAATTTTACTTATCGCAATTCTCACTTTTTTCTTAGAATTGCAATTTTATGTCCACCAATTTTGAAAATTTTCTTAGAATTGGCAATTTTATTTCTTGCAATTATGGGTTCATTCATAATTCTGACTTTCCTTAGAATTGCAATTTTATTTTTATTTCATGCAATTCTGACATTTGTCTTAGAATTGCAAGTTTATTTTGTGCAATTTTAACATTTTTCTTAGAATTTTATGTTTGTTTTCATGCAATTCTGATATTTTTTTTAAATTTCAAGTTTATTTTTATTTCTTATAATTCTCGCATTTTTCTCAGAACTGCAATTTTATTTCTTGCAATTATGGGTTAAAATCACATAGTTCTGACTTTTCTTAGAATTGCAATTAAGTTTCATGCAATTAAAATTTTTTTCTTAGAAATGGCAATTTTACTTCTCGCAATTCTCACTTTTTTCTTAGAATTTTGATTTTTTTTTCACCAATTTTGACATTTTTCTTAGAATTGGCAATTTTATTTATTGCAATTATGGGTTAAAATCACATAATTCAGACTTCTGCAATTAAATTTCTCACAATTCTGACATTTTTCTCAGAATTTCAAGTTTATTTCTTGCAATTTTGATATTGTCCTTACAATTGCAAGTTCATTTTGCACAATTTTAAAATTTTTCTTAGAATTGCAATTTTATTTCCTGCAATTCTTAGAATTATAAGTTTATTTATTCACAATTATGGGTTAAAATCATGTAATTCTGACTTCGGCAATTAAATTTCTCACAGCTCTGACGTGTTTCTTAGAATTTCAATTTCAGTTTTTCTTTATTTCCTCCATGATGTTCTGCTGTGAGTCACGTGATGTTGTATTGTTTTCTTCTGTTCAGATCTGGACGAGCCGGTGGTGACGGTTCATCAGAGTATCGGTGAAGCTAAAGAGCAGTTTTACTACGAGCGGACGGTTTTTCTGCGCTGCGTCGCGAACTCCAACCCTCCCATCCGCTACAGCTGGTACCGCGGACGAGACGTTCTCTCGCAAGGCTCCGATAAAGGCGTGGAGATTTACGAGCCCTTTTTTACCCAGGTAAGAATGTAACCCTTGATCTAAATACTGCTGTAATGCTTTTCTGATATTTTTTTCGGAATTGTACTTTTATTTTTATTTGATTTTATGCAATGCTGACATTTGTTGTAGAATTGCAAGTTTATTTTGTCCAATTTTAACATTTTTCATAGAACTGCAATTTTATTTCTTACAGTTCTGACTTTTTTTAAGAATTGCAAGTTTATTTCTCACAATTCTAGCATTTTTCTTAAAATTACAATTTTATTTCTCGCAATTCTGCCATTTTTCTTAGAATTGCAAGCTTCTTTTCATGCAATTCTGATGTTTTTTAGAATTGCAATTTTATTTTTATTTGATTTCATGCAATTCTGACATTTGTCTTAGAATTGCAAGTTTATTGTGCACAATTGTAACATTTTTCTTAGAATTGCTTTTTTATTTTATTTTATTTCTCACAATTCTGACATTTTTCTTAGAACTGTAATTTTATTTTATTTCTTACAATTCTGACTTTTTTTTCTTAGAATTGCAAGTTTCTTTTCATGCATTTTTGATATTTTTTAGAATTCCAATTTTATGTTTATTTTATTTCTCACCATTCTGACATTTTTCTTAGAATTTTACATTTATTTTCATGAAATTCTGATATATTTTTTTATTGCAATTTTATTTTTATTTTATTTCTCGCAATTCTGACATTTTTCTCAGAATTGCAAGCTTCTTTTCATGCAATTCTGATATTTTTTAGAATTGCAATTTTATTTCTATTTTATTTCATGCAGTTCTGACATTTGTCTTGAATTGCAAGTTTATTTTGCGCATTTTTAACATTTTTCTTAGAATGTATTTTATTTTATTTCTCACAATTATGATATTTTTCTTAAAACTGCAATTTTATTTTATTTCTTACAATTCTGACTTTTTTCTTAGAATTTTACATTTATTTTCATGCAATTCTGATATTTTTTTTAAATTGCAATTTTATTTTATTTTATTTCTCACAATTCTGACACTTTCTTTAGAATTGTTTATTTTGCACAATTAAATTTTTTTCTTAGAATTGCGAGTTTATTTCATGCAATTCTGACATTGTTCTTAGAAATGCAATTCTATTTTTTAATTTTATTTCTTTCCATTCTGATTTTTTTTTCAGAATTGCAAGTTGATTTTTTGAAATTATGGGTTAAAATCACATAATTCTGACTTTTCTTAGAATAACAACAAAATTTCTCACAATTCAGATTTTTTCTTCCGAATGCAATTGAAATTGTTGCAATTACGAGTTCTTTTTCTTAGAATTACAATTGTATTTCTTGTAGTTCTAAGTTTAAATCTCACAGTTCTAACATTTTTCTTAAAATTGCCAGTTAATTTTGCACAATTCTGAGTTTAAAACCTGCAATTCTGAGGGGGAAAAGTCAGAATTGTGAGATTAACCCTTTTTTTTTATTTTATTTATTTATTTATTTTATTTTTTTTATTTATTTATTTTTATTTTTTACAGAAATCAGCTATTTTAAATTGTAATAATATTCCACTGTTTACTGTGTTTTTGATCAGTGAGCAGAAGAGACATGTTAATACTATAGTACTTTCTGTTTTTTTCTAGTCCAGCTGAGTTTAATTATCTGTATCAGCGTGAAGAGCTCGTTCTCGGTGGTCGCTCAGGATTGGACATGTCGACATATAACGGGCCGCTTTGACTGTTTTTGCAGTCATTTTAAACTCAGCACGAGGTGATGCTGGTAATTAGCACGTCGTAGCATTTATCCGTCTGCTCTCTTGCCTCAACACGTCCCCGCCGAGCGCCTCGTCTCAAGCCGTTTGGCATTTGTTTTGTCGTTAAGCGTTTCACACACGCGTCAGGCCGCAGAGGAGGAGACGCGCGGCGCGGCGCGGCGGGTGTCAGCGGGAGGCGTCAGGAGCGCGTGTTTCTCTCGCTGTAGTTGTCAGGAGAACAGCTACAGCCGCGCCTGCCTGTCGTCCTGAGCCGCGTCCCGTCTGTCTGTTTCTCTTTATCGTGCGTTTGTCACTGAAACCCGGTCCCGTCGCACAGCGCTGATAAAACAGCACACGCTATGAGCAGAAACCAGGTGTTTGTGTGATGTTCACCTGTGCAGATCTCACCGGAGCGAAACACCGTGGCTGCTAACTGAGTGAATTTGGGAATGTGTCTTTTGTTACAGACACACAGGACTATTTTAGTAGAGTTTCTGATTTAGATTTTATTTTTAGATTTTATGTTTTCATTTTAATTTTTGTAAAAAAAAAAAAAAAAAAATTCTCTTTTTTTAAATCTGTGTATATAATTTTATTAGTTTTAGTTTATTTAGTTTTAGTTATTTTAGTACTTTCAACAAAAATGAGAAATGTGGGGATGATGATTAGTAGATTTTTATTTATTTTTTTATTTAATTTTGGTTAATGTTCATTTTATTTTAGAACACGAGAAATATCAAAAAAATATATGTGTCTGAAGAAATATTTATAAATGTTTTCTTTTTCTGGCAATAATAAATAATATATGCATTATATGATAAAAAAAAAACTTGGGGAAACACATAATTATTATTATTATTATTATTATTATTATATAGTTTATTATTATTATTATTATTATTATTATTGTTGTTGCTGTTGTTGTTGTTGGTTTTGTTGTTTAGTCAAATGATAAAAATTAATTTATTATTTATTTTAATTTATTTATATAACTATGAATTATTTAATCGTAGTAGTAGTAGTACAAATTAAAATTATTATGCAATATACAAATTAACAAAAACTATTATTATTATTATTATTATTATTATTATTATTTTATAAATTGCAGTTATTATTATTATTAAATGTATAAATCAACAATAAATGGCAATAACAACAAAAACAACAACACCAACAATAATAATAATAATATTAATAATAAAAATAATAATAATAATAATTATTATTATTATTATTTAATCACATTATAAAAATTAAAGAATACAAAATAAATGTATTAATTATTTTAATTTATTTATATAACTATGAATTATTTAATATTAATAATAATTAGTAGTAGTAGTAGGAGGAGTATCATTAATCAAATGATAAATTATAAAAATTAAAGAAGAATAAAATATAAATGTATTTTTTTATTTATATAACTATTAATTGTTTATTATTAATATTACTACTACTACTACTACTAATAATAATAATGAGTAGTAGTAGTATAAGTGACAATTATTGTGAAATATAAAAATCAACAAAAAGTATTTTTATTATAAATTGCAGCTATTGTTATTAAATGTATAAATCAACAACAATGATAATAATAATAATAATAATAATAATAATAATCAGTTTTATTGTTGTTGTTGTTATTTAATAAAATAATACAAATTAAAGAAGAAAAAAATATTTATTTATATAACTATGAAGTATTGAACAATAAAAATCATAATAATAATTAGTAGTAGTACTAGTACCATAAATTTGAAAAAAAAATTATTATGAAATATACAAAATAACAAACTATTATTATTATAAATTGCAGTTGTTATTGGTAAATGTATAAATCAACAATGACACTAATAATAATAATAATAATAATAATAATATATGTTATTATTATATAACAACAGTTATAATTACAATGCTACTTTTTTTTCATTCAAACGTTAAACCATAGAGCTTTTATTTTGGCGGAAACCTGCAGGAAACTCGTCTTTTCAAATGTTTCTCTTTTGTTGACTTTGTCGTTACAAACTTACAGAGATGTTTGACGCATGTTGTGTTTTCAAATGCTCGTTATAAGTGACTCAGAGACTTCATATGGAGCTGCATTTAGTGCATAATAATTGAAAAAAACTTTAATGATCTTACCAACACCATCCAATAACACACACACACACACACACGTCTGTCATCTGTGTGTGTGATGTGGTGTGTGTGTTGTTATTGGAGCAGACGCAGATGAGGTGTTGTCGTCCGCCTAATGAAATGATGTGGTGCGGCTGAGCGACGGCTGGAATGTGAAAGCGCGGTGAGCTCGAGATGTGTGTGATTTTGTAATCGGCCGCGACGAGCGGGACATCAAAGCGTCTGCTAACCGTCTGAAGATCCGGCCTAAAGACCCCCTGCGTCTGCGCGCCGCGCCGCACCGGAGGAACACGATAAGACCCCGCCGTCGCCGATATCGTTTCCGCAAATTAAAACTCCAAAGGTTGGCTTTGAAATGAGGAGCGTCTGAATGGATTTGCAGCGGAAGCGTAATCAGATCCAGATTAATGATGAAAGCTGTCGGCGACGCCTGCGTTTCTCACACTTCATGAGACGTTCGTCATGGACGTTATATGTCAGAGTTTAACACCTGTTGGTCTCTCAGATGCACCATCATTATAGTGAACTACAGCTAACACCACAGACAGGGGTGCAGCAACTGGGGGGAAAAAGGGGGCAGAGCATCAGCCCAGAGACTGAGAGGGGCCCCACTAAGGGGGAACCTGATTTTAAGGGGGCCCCATAGCTACGGGTGTCCCGTGTTCGAATCCCGACTCAAGGACCTTTCCCGATCCCGCCCACATCTCTCTCCCACTTCACTTCCTGTCCATTCTGATCTGTCCTGTCATAATAAAGGCTAAAAAAAGCCAAAAATAAATCTTTAAAAACAACAACAAACTTATTTTAATTTTAATTCAACAAGTTCACAAGAAAACATTTCTTATTTTGTCTTACTATAATAATAATAATAATAACAATGATAATAATCTAAAAATTAAAAAGTAAAATTGAAAATATAGATGTTTAAAATATTAAATTATATTATAAAAATAAAAAAGCATGTTTTGTTACTTGAAATAAAATAAATGTTAACTGAAATAAAATTAAATAAATGATATAAAACAAACTTAATTCAACAAGTTCACAAGGAAACATTTCTCATTTTATTTTACTATAATAACAAAAATAATTATAAAATTAAAAATAATTATTAAAAATAATAATATAAAAGTAAAACAATAAATAGATATATTTAAAATATTAAATTATAATATATACAATATTATTATTTTATTATAATAAAAATGGCGATTTGTTAAAATAAAAATATATATAATATAAAAAACAAACTTTTGTTATTATTATTATGAAATTTAAATAAACATTTTTGTGAAATATATAAATCAATAATAATGAATAACAATAATAATAATTATTATTATTGATATTATTGTTTTTGTTATTATATAACAGCCATATATTTGCATTATTATTATTATTATTATTGTTTTTATACAATAACAGTACAATTACAATACTAATAGGCCTATTTATGGTTAATGTTAAACCATAGAGCTTTTATTTTGGTAAATAAAATAAATGTTAACTTAAAGTTCACAAGAAAATATTTCTCATTTTATTTTACTATTAATAATAATAATAATAATAATAATAAAAATTAAATCAGTAAAATGAAAAATACAGACATATTTAAAATATTATATTATATAAATTATGCATTTTATTTTATTATAAAAATTTTGTTAAAATACAAAAAATACATATAAAAAATAAAAAAACTATTATTATTATTATTATTATTATTATTATTATTATTATTATTATTAGTGTTGCAATACTACAACAACACTAAAATAGCACTGGATGACATAAACAAATTATTAAACCTAATGTGATGCGTATTTATCTGTATAGTTTTATACATTTTTATTTCATATTTATGTTTTAGTACATCAAACTAAATTAATAAAATGTTAAAAAAGATAAAATAAAAAAAAAAAAAAAAAAAAAGATAAAAACTATATTTGTAATGATAATATATATATATATATATATATATATATAAAATTTTTTTTTTTTTTTTTTTTACTGTATTTTTCAAATGAGCATTTTTAATGACTGTATTTATTGAACTAAAATAAATGTTAAAGTTTAAAATAAATAAAAATGTTGCTTATGATAAGCAGAAAATCATAGCATACTTTATTATGAATTATTTGCACCTCCTTGATGTTTTAAAATGCATTTATTCATAATGCACAGAATCAGCAAGAAATGCTCATTTTGAAAACATTTATTCTGTTGCACTATTACAGAAATCTGAGCTGTTTTATTTATGTCTGACAGAAACATATGCATAAGATGAAGTTTATTAGTTTGAAACTGTGTCGTCCAAATGCATGAACATTTTACATGCAATTCAAATACATAAATCATAAATTTAGGCCTAAATATGTAGTGCGCTTATACAGAAACCACTGAAGATGCAACCTAAACCCTCTCCGGATATTTGACCACCAGGCTCAATTATTGAAAGAAATGAGAACTAATTCAGTGCTTCAAGTTTGAGAATTTCATCTTGAGATGCTGAGAGCGTTTACAGTGAAGATTGGAAATGAGCGATTACTTACGGCCGCGCCGCGGGGATGAATTAGTTCGCTGGTTTTTGGGGAAATGCATGTCTGCTTGTGGCCATATGTGTGTGGAGTAAACATGTGCAGCGTGTGTTAATGCGTGCGTTAAAGCGGTTGGCGTGTGGTTTTCATGTTGTGGGCTGTGGAGATGATTTCTCTGAGATGCGGCTCATGTTAACGGCTCTCATCACGCGTTATCTCTCCTCGAGCTCGACTCGGTGGGGAAACTGGGTCGTGAGATCAAACTACAACACGATAGCTCTGTAAAAACCCGGCCGGTGGAAATGATGCCTGATTATTGAGGTGATGATAGTGTCGTTTCCCTCGTGAGAAACTGGGTTACTCTAAATCATTCTCCTGCAGGCAAAATCATCATTTAACAATCACCAGCAAACTAAACTCAAGCCTGTAACCATGTCTTCAGCTCTTTGATAGTTGTTGTATTTCATATTATTAAATAAAAATAATTAAATTTTTTTACTTAGTAAAATATATCATATAAAAATATAATATAAACAATTAAATTATTAATAATAATATATTTGAAATATTATCTATGGACAATATAGTAAAAATATTATAAATAATCAAATTGTTATTAATAATATGCAATATAAAAATATTGTTTGTTAAATATATAAATTGAAATATTATAAATAATTAAATTGTTAAAAATATGTAATATAAAATATGTAAAATATAATATATACTTTTGAATTATGAATAATAATAATATTGTAGTACAAATATAATAAATAATTTAAAAATTATTAATAATATTCAGTAAGGAAATATCATGTTAAATATATAAAATATATTTTTTAAATAATTGTTACAAATATGTAATATAAAATGTAATATGTAAAAGATGTAATACAAAAATATAATATAAACAATTAAATATTAATAATAATATATTTGAAATATTATCTATGAACTATATAGTACAAATACAATAAGTAATTAAATTAGTATTAATAATATGCAGTAGGAAAATATTATGTTAAATATATAAAATAAAATATTTTAAATAATTAAATTGTAAAATATGTAATATAAAATATAATATGTAATATATGTAATATAAAAATATAATATAAACAATTTAATTAATAAAAATGTATGTGAAATATTATCTATGAACTATATAGTACAAATATAATAAATAATTAAATTGTTATTAATAATATATGAACATATATGTAAAATATATAATATAAAAATATAATATAAACAATTGCATTTTTAATAATAATATATTTGACATATTATCTATGAACTATATAGTAAAATATAATAAATAATTAAATTATTATTAATAATATTCAATATAAAAAAATTATCTGTTAAATATATAAAATAAAAATATTATAAATAATTTAATTGTTAAAAATATGTGATATAAAATATAACATATAAATATATAATATCAAAAATGCAATATAATAATTCAATTATTATTAATAATATTAGTATTATCAGCATTAAAATATGTCATTTAAAAATATATTAATAAATTGAATTAATAGTAATACTATGTACTAATAAATATTATGCATAAAATGTATATTATAATAAACATAAAATATATAATATGAAAATATTATATACATAAATTATGGAATATATAATATATAATATACTGTTAATTTAATTAACAGTAATAATATGTACTATAAAAATATGTATAAAATATATATTATAATACATAAATAAATAAATAATCATTTTAATTTACATTTTAATTTTAATCCATGTAAATGGATTTAGGAAATAAAAAAAAAAAAAAAAAAAAAGGAACAGTAAAAGTACAAAAATGAGAATTTATTTTGTAACCAATATTTATTTATTTATTTATTTTTTTAACATTGCATCAGATATTGTTGATGGCACATTTAGTGTGAAGTATGGTCATATGGTCATGTTGGACAGGAAGTGCATGTGTTTGATCTTGTGTAGTGCTGTCATGTAGTGTGTGTTGTGGAGCACACATTTGCACACGTGTTTCTGTCTGTCGCTCTGAGCTCCAGGGGGAAACCAAGATCTTGAAGCTGAAGAACCTGAGACCCAAGGACTACGCCAACTACAGCTGCATCGCCTCCGTCAGGAACGTCTGCGGCATCGCCGACCGCAAAGTCGTCTTCAGACTCACCAATAAAACAGGTGAGACTCTTAAAGAGACGCTTCATCATTCACTCAACCCCATTCACAAACGAACACGCTTACATAATAATACAGCTTCACAGATGTTTTATATTGGTTTTATTGGTCTGTTTTTCCTCACATTATGTCTTTTTATTTTTATTTCAGTTTTAGTTTTAGTATTTTTTTATTTTATTTCCAAGGCAACATAATTTTTTAAATTTATTTTATTTTATTCTTGTCTTATAATATTTATTTTATTTTATTTTATTTTACCTTATTTTATTTTAGCTTAATTGCAGTTCACTGATTTTTTTTTCTTTTTCTTGACTGCTTATTTCATCAAGAGTTTTAACAATTTTACTGGACTAAAAGTGCAAAAAAAAAAAAAAAAAAAAAAAAGAAAAAATGACACCAGACTAGACATAAACATGCAATGACAAAAATATAATTTTAGTTAAAAGTTTAGTCATTTTTGTGACTTTTATTAGTTTTTTTATGTCTTTTTATGACTATATAATTTTTATTTATTGTTTTTACTTTATTAAGTTTTATTTATTTTAGTGCTTCTGGTTAAACCAAATAAAAATGTGAAATGTTGCCTTGGCTTATTTTATTTTATTTTTTATTTTATTTTATTTTATTTTTTTTATTTGTATATTTTCTCTTTTCAATTTTATTTTAATGTAATTTTACTGGGTGTTTTGTCATTTTTATTTTTATTTTTTAATTTTTTATTAATTTTTATTAGTTTTAGCATTAGATTTATTCTTATGTGCAAAATATTTGTATATATATAATTGAATTTATATAAAAATATTAATAAAATCATAAACAAATATATACATGAATGTGTTTGTATTTACATATATATATATAATAATTACACACCGTACACACACATATTAGGCAAACTCAAACTTTTATTTTGTAGGCCATTAATCGCGATTAATCGTTTGACATTTTTTATTTTATTTAATTTTTTGTTGTAGTTGTAATTAAAGATGTGCACTTTCAAAATAAAAGTCATGAATGGCAGCGTTTGGTGTGTTTTTCAGCTCCGGCGTCCATAAAGCTGCTGGTTGAGGATCCGATCGTGGTGAATCCGGGTCAGACGGTTTCTCTGGTCTGCATCACCACTGGAGGAGAACCGACTCCCATTCTGACGTGGACCAGCAGCTCTGGATCTCTGCCGGAGAAGAGTCTGCTGAAGGACGGGGTTCTCACGCTGCCCGCCATCGCATCGGACGACGCCGGCGTCTACAGCTGCGTCGCCAGCAACAACGTGGGAAACCCGGCCAAGAAATCCACCACCATCATCGTACGAGGTCAGCGTCGCTTCTACACGTCATCTGACAAACAGGCTTTAGTTCATTTGTGTCAATGAATCGATCGAACCACTTATGATTTGTTTGTGAATCGTTCATTAGCCATTTTGCGTCGATGAACCGGTCGAACTACTTATGATTCATTTGTGAATCACTTATTAGCTAGTTTGCATCGATGAATGATTTTGAACCTCTTATGATTCGTTTGTGAATTGTTCATTAGCCAGTTTGTGTCGATGAATCATTCAAACCACTTATGATTCATTTGTGAATCGTTCATTAGCCAGTTTGCATCGATGAATCATTTCGAACCTCTTATGATTCATTTGTGAATTGTTCATTAGCCAGTTTGCGCCGATAATTCGTTCGAACCACTTATGATTCATTTGTGAATCGTTCATAAGCCAGTTTGTGTCAATGAATCGTTTCGAACCACTTATGATTCGTTTGTGAATTGTTCATTAGCCAGTTTGCATCGATGAATTGTTTCGAACCTCTTATGATTCATTTGTGAATCGTTCATTAGCCATTTTGCGTCGATGAACCGGTCGAACTACTTATGATTCATTTGTGAATCACTTATTAGCTAGTTTGCATCGATGAATGATTTTGAACCACTTATGATTCGTTTGTGAATTGTTCATTAGCCAGTTTGCATCGATGAATTGTTTCGAACCTCTTATGATTCATTTGTGAATTGTTCATTAGCCAGTTTGCATCGATGAATCATTTCGAACCTCTTATGATTCATTTGTGAATTGTTCATTAGCCAGTTTGCGCCGATAATTCGTTCGAACCACTTATGATTCATTTGTGAATCGTTCATAAGCCAGTTTGTGTCAATGAATCGTTTCGAACCACTTATGATTCGTTTGTGAATTGTTCATTAGCCAGTTTGCATCGATGAATTGTTTCGAACCTCTTATGATTCATTTGTGAATTGTTCATTAGCCAGTTTGCGCCGATAGTTCGTTCGAACCACTTATGATTCGTTTGTGAATCGTTCATTAGCCAGTTTGCGTCTATGAATCGTTTGAACCTCTTATGATTCATTTGTGAATTGTTCATTAGCCAGTTTGCGCCGATAGTTCGTTCGAACCACTTATGATTCGTTTGTGAATCGTTCATTAGCCAGTTTGCGTCTATGAATCGTTTGAACCTCTTATGATTCATTTGTTAATTGTTCATTAGCCAGTTTGCATCAGTGAACCATTCAAACTACTTATGATTCATTTGTGAATGGCTTATTAGCCAGTTTGCATCGATGAATCGTTTCAAACCTCTTATGATTCGTTTGTGAATCGTTCATTAGCCCAATTGTGTTAATGAATCGTTCAAACCAATTCTAATACCTTTGTGAATCGTTCTTTAGCCATCACTTCACGAATCATTCTGAACAGTTCATTCACATCGTTTTGTGGTATTAAAACATTCAAACCACTTATGATTAATTTGTGAATTGTTTTTTAGTCAGTTTGTGTCCGTGAATCAGTTTACAAACCATTCTGAATGATTCATTTGAGAATCATTTTATTGAGTCAATTTGTAGTTATGAATCGTTCAAATCACTTACAAATCATTCTGATCGGTTCATTCTCATCGTTTTGTGTTATTGGAACATTCAAACCACTTTGCAGATCATTGTTAATGAGTCATTTGTGAATCATTTTCTTAGTTGAATCATCCAAACAAATAAATAAACACATTGATTGCTTTGGTTTTTTGAACAGTAGCAGATGAACAGATGAGATCCGCTGTATTTGCTGTGTTCAGTCGTCCGTCTGTGTGTCTGGTGTTCAGTGGTGATGTTCAATGGCTCTTTGCTCTGAATTGTGCAGCTGATGATGCTCCTGGCGGCTCTTTCCGTCTGTTAGCATGTGAATGTGGATCAGATTCATCTCAGAGCACCTTTGGCAAATTACAGCCCGATCATTATCACAGGCACATTACAGTCCAGTCATCTGGGGGAATCGCAGAAACTCACAGGACATTTTCAGCCCTTATTTCACCCCAAAAATCCCAAGAAAAATACAAGCAATCATATTTTCAGTTCAAAGAAATTGCCTATTTTATGTGTGTGTGTGGGGGGGGGGGTCTCATGCCTTTGTCTTTGGCTTTTTGGCATATTACAGCCAAAATGATTATTAGGCACCATTACAATGAAGTCATTTGGGCGAATCTCATGAAATATGGCCTGAAGAAATTCTCAGGCTGTATTAAACCCCAGATTGATAAGGAAAAAAGCAATTATATTTTGTGCAAGAAAAAAATAAAGCCTATTTTTAGGACAATACAACCTTTCTTTCTTTTTTCTTTTTTTTTTTCTTTTTTTTCTTTTTTTTTACTCACAGTGATTTTCTCCAGATTCTTGCTGTGTTCTCATTACTATAATGCACAAATAAATATGAGTTAATAAATAAACTGAAACAAAATTAATGAAACAAACAAACAAAGTTGTATAGTAATACAATAGAATGTATGGTAAAATACAAAATACATAAAAAAGGAGTTTAGTATATACAGAGCTTTTATTTATTTATTTATTTTGAATATCACTAAGGAAAGAACATTTATTTTTTTGTTTGTTTGTTTGGTTAGAATATCACTACAGAGAATATTTATTTATTTATTTATTTATTTAAAAAATGCCACTAAAGAGAACATTTATTTATTTGTTTGTATGTTTGTTTGTTTAGAATACCACTAAAGAGAATATTTATTTATTTATTTATTTGTTTGTTTGTTTGTTTGTTTGTTTAGAATACCACTAAGGAGAATGTTTATTTATTTGTTTGTTTGTTTGTTTGATTGTTTGCTTGTTTTTATTACAATGAAAGATAATATTTATTAATTTAACAAAACTTTTATTTGTTTTATTTATTTGTTTTTAACAAAAAAAACAAAGTTATATATAAATACAATAGAATTTATAGTAGAATTAGTAGAATTTGTTGTACTGGCCAGATCATATTTTAATCCAATATCATAATAAAAATATAAGCAGTCATATTTTGTGCAAAGAAGATGAAGCATATTTTTATTTAAAAAATAAAAATAAAATAATAATTAAAATTGTATGTATTAAATGAATTAATATTGTTACATATAAATGTATATATAATTATAAATAGAGTTTTTATTATAATTTTAAAATAAATATTATAATGTTATATTATGTAAATATATGTAATTATAAATTAATTTTTGTAATATTTTGTACTTGCCTAAAACAATACAAACTTGTACAATTTTAAGGCCTTATTTCAATGCAAAATTCTAAGTTATGGGGAGAAGGAAATAATCATATTTTGTACAAATGACCATTTATATTTTGCCATAGTGACAAAAGATATATAGCTTTATAATTTCCATGATAGTAATAAATAAAAAATCTGAATTGTATAAAAAGATGACCGTGTCCAGAAAGGAAGACTGACATTTTGAATGTTAATGTTGTGAATATGTGTTTTGAACAGTAGTTGATAACAGAGTGGTTTGGTGTCGTAACGTGTTGTGTTTTGTGTCTGTGATCGGCGTCGCTCCCTAACGAGTGGACACACAGAGACTCGCGTGTGTGTGTTTATGTGTGTTTGTCACACTAGTCCTTGAAAAGCCCTCGTCGGGCGCGTCTGTGTTCAGCAGATGGAGGCTTTACTCCACAGCCTGCCGTGACTTCGGCTTTGGCCTGTTCCTCCAGTATCCCAGCATGCTCTTGGCACGCCACGGGCCCTCCATCATGATCCTGCTCTGGATTAAAGGATCCGCTCTCCTTTCCAAAAGTGGGTCAGTTTGCAGCGTTTGGCGACACACGGCCCTGATTTTCCTCCAGCGCACGCTTTAACTTTACAGATGAATCACATATCACCATACATGCCTTTAATTCACTCATATCATACACGTCATTTAATGTGGCTTGTTTTGTTTTATATGAATGTTTAGAGTTTCTGGTCGTCACCTGAAAGCAGCTTGTGATGTTTCTGGTCTGTGACGGGATCATTCGGGATCATCTTTTTGGAAATGATTGCATTTTTCTCAAATCTTCTGAAATAAACGACACTAATGAAGAGCAGAACTGATTCTTACTGAATCCCAGTATCATCTATGTTTTGTTTATAAATAATCGTATTTTATTTATTTACTTAAAGTAAGAGTGATAAGAAATGCTATTTATTTATTTAATTATTTATTTGTTTTAAATGATATTACTGAGAACTGTTATTTATATATAACTATAAATATATCATTTTTATTTATTTACTTAAAATAGAAGTAATGACAACTATTGTTTTATTATTATTTGTTATTATCATTTAAAATATTTTATTATTTGTTTTATTTATATTAAAAAACAGCAATGTGAAATGTTCATTTGTTTTTTTTAAATAACAGTAATGAAATATACTTATTTTCAATAAGTGAAGTCAACTTATTTATTTATTTGTTTGTTTGTTTGTTAAAAACAGTAATGAAAACTATTTATTAATTTTAAATAAAAGTAATAAGATCTGTTTTTATTTATTTGTTTTTAATATCAGTAATTGTTTTATTAAATCATATTTTTATATATGAAATGATAGTTAAGAGAACTACTGTTCATTTATTTATTTATATTATATTTTTAAATACCAAAAGAGAATATTTATTTATTTATTTGTTTGTTTGTTCGTTCATTTATTGTTAATAACAGTAATGAAAACTATTTATTAATTTTAAATAAAAGTAATGGGATCTATTTTTATTTATTTGTTTTTGTAAATATCAGTTTTTTTGGTTTATTTATTTATTTATTTATTGTGAATAACAGTAATGGGGTATGTTTATTTATTAATTTTTATATATGAAATAATAGTTAAGAGAACTACTGTTCATTTATTTATTTATTTTAAATACCACAAGAGAATATGTATTTATTTATTTATTTATTTATTTATTTGTTTGTTCATTTATTGTTGATAACAGTAATGAAAACTATTTATTAATTTTAAATAAAAGTAATGAGATTTATTTTTATTTATTTGTTTTTTAATATTAGTATTTGTTTTTGTAAATATCAGTTTTTTGGTTTATTTATTTATTTATTTATTGTGAATAACAGTAATGGGGTATGTTTATTTATTAATTTTTATATATAGAATCAGAGAACATTTATCAATTTTTATTTATTGATTTATTTATTTAATAATATTTATTTATTTATTTATTTATTTTGAATACCACTAAAGAGAAGACTTTTTTTTATTTTTTTAATAAATGTAATGAGATCTATTTTTATTTATTTATTTAAAAAGCAGTAATAAGGTTTTTGGGTTTATTTATTGTAAATAAAAGTAATGGGATATGTTTATTTATTATTTTTTATATATAGAATCAGAGAACATTTATTTATTGATTTATTTATTTAGTAATATTTATTTATTTATTTATTTATTTATTTTTTTGAATACCACTAAAGAGAAGATTTTTTTTTTAATGAATGTAATGAGATCTATTTTTATTTATTTATTTAAAAATAATAAATATTGGTAAAAATACACTTGTGCTTTAGTTTGCTGTGTGATCGAGTGACACTCGTGTCCTGTAAGTCAACATGTGAACGAGCGCCGTCACATTTGCTTTGGAGCAGACTGAGCTGGAACAGCAGGACTTTTCATCTGTAGAGACACTCGATGCACACGATGAGGATGATCAGTGTGTGTGTGTGTGTGTGTGTGTGTGTGTGTGTGTGTGTGTGTCATATGTGTGTGCCAGGTGAGTCTCTCTGGGAATGTTCGTCCTCAGGTGCGTCTCCTTGAGTAAAGTCACGGCTCAGGTAGAGCCGCCATCTGTCCCGTCACACACGCGTGTTATGAACGGCCCCGTTAGACAACACAAGGTCAGTCACACGACCACAGACGTGCGTTCGCTCAGTTCGGCTGCTCTACACACAAAACGCAAGGGGAAATTCACAGGTCAAATTATACTAAATATCCGTTAAGATGAATGCGGTTTGTGTTTTATAAATCGGACCAGAGTTGTTGTAGGTTTATATTTTTGTTTTATTTTTATTATTATTATTTTTTTGTTGTTGTTGTTGTTTTAATGTTTTATTTATTAGAAGCTTAGCTTTGTTTTGTTTTTTTTCTCGTTTTTTTTTAATTATTGTTAGATTTAGTTTTAGTCTTTCTGTTTTTTGTTACATTAATCAGATTTTTTAAAGTTGTCAAATATTTAATTTTATTTTTTAATTTAATTTAATTTTATTTAATTTTATTTAATTTTATTTTATTTTATTTTATTTTATTTTATTTTATTTTATTTTATTTTATTTTATTTTGTTATTTTATTTTTACCATGGCAGGGCTGCCATTCATGCTGTATTACACTTTATCATTTAAGAATGTTTATATTTGTCAGCACAGTCCATTGTTATTGTGCTCTGGTCATATTTAATGCAGGCAGTTTGTAAAGGTTTCAGATTTTATAACACATTATATATCTAAGTAAAAAATGAATTTGAGGCCATTTTTATTTCAGGTTTTCCCAGTTATGTTTTTATTTTGATTTCAGGTAACGAAAAGATTTTAATTTAGTGTTTTACTTTTATTTCAGTTAACAAATTTAGTTTTTGTTTGTTTGTTTGTTTGTTTGTTTGTTTTTTTTTAAAATAAAATAAAATAAAATAATAAAATGACATGAAATGGAATAGAATAGAATAGAATTTAAATGAAATATAATAGAAATGAAATGAAATGTAATAAAATGAAATGAAATATAATAGAAATTAATTAGGATGAAATTAATGAATAGGATAGATTTTTAATTTAAATAAAAGTGAAATGATATAAAAATAAAAGAGAAAAGAAATAGAATAGAATAGGACATAATTGAAATTAAATGAAATTAACTGAAATAAAATAAAATATTTTATTTTTGTTTTTATTTAAATTAACATTCTTTTTTTAAGTTTTCTATATAGTTGCTTTATATTTTAATTAACAAAAAAGTTTTAAGTTTTAGTATTAGTTCAGTAGTTTTAGTTAACATTTAGATATAAATATATAAATCCATAAGTACAAAAATATTAATATATAAATACAATATATATAAAAATGTATATATATAAATACAAATCATGAACAATATTAATAGCTCTTAAGTGTTTTGAAAAGAGCTGGACTCATTTTGCCAAGATTGTTCTGTTGGAAAAACTTCCATTTTTGTTGTATTTGTATTCAGGACACGATATAGCGCGTTTGTGTTGAATGATGTGAGTTTTTGATGGAGTACAGCATGTATAGATATAGAAAGCGTCCGTATCGCTCGTGCAGCGGAAACACATTTCATTCAGTGAGTTTGAGATTATGAGCGATGCTCTCGTCACATGTTGGATCTTGTAATGAATAATAATGTTCGCTCATGAATTTATTCCATGAATGTCTGACATGAATTGTGCTTTAGGTCTACAGTGTGAACATGAAAGGCTTTTATTCATTTTGAGCTCCAGTGGTGAATATATATAGTGCATTACTGTCATACGTCAGTAACAGTTTTTTCTACTTTTTTATTCATTGTTCTTGACTATACATATTACATTTTCCTAAACACAATTTAAGGCATTATAAATACTAACTTTTTATATATGTATAAATGTATATATATATATATATGTGTGTGTGTACATTATAAATACATTATACATAACACATAATTTGTAAATACGCTAAATGTATAAATAAATACGTTGTCAATTTTGTGGAGAAAAAAAAAACATTCTATTGCAGGTGCATATATATTGTAACAATCCACAGATAAAATAAAATGAAATAAAAAAGAAAGGAAAAGAAAAGAAAAGAAAAGAAATAGAATAGGATATAGAATAGGATAGAATTGAAATAAAATAGAATAGAAATGAAATTAAATGAATTGAAATAAATTGAAATGATATAAAAATAAAATAGAAATGAAATGGAACAAAATGAAAAAGAATAAAATATAATAATAGAGAAATAAGTAAAATGAAATGAAATAACATGAAATAAAATAAAGTAGAAATTAAATAGAATAGGATGGAATTTAAATGAAATTAAATAGAATAGAAATTAAAATAATAACATAGAAATAGTTTAGAAATAAGATTAAATAGAATAGAATAGAATAACATAAAATAACATAATAGATAGAATTGAAATGAAGTGAATTGAAATTAAATGGAATAGAATAGAATAGCATAAAATAACATAAAATAGAATTTAAATTAAAGAATTTAAATGAAATTGGATATAATAGCAATGAAATGAAATAAAATGGAATGAAATTAAAGAGTGTCAAATGTAATAATATAGAAATGAAATGAAATAAAATAGAAATATAACAGAATTGAATAGAATAGAAATGAAATAAAATAAAATAAAAAATGAATGAAATTAAAATGAAATTATATAGAATAGAGTAGAATAGAAAAAGAATGAAAAAGAATAAAATATAATAATAGAGAAATGAAGTAAAATGAAATAAAATAAAGTAGAAATGGAACAGAATAGGATGGAATCTAAATAAAAAGTAAATAGAATAGAAATTAAATAAAATAGTAAAAAAAAAAAACATAACGGCATAGATTTAGATTAGAAATTAGATTAAATAGAATAGAATAACATAAAATAACAAAATAGAATAGGATAGAATTGAAATGAAGTGAAGTGAATTGAAATGAAATGGAAATATGAAATTAAATGGAATGAAATTAAATGATTAAGAATCAAATGTAATAATATAGAAATAAAAACGAAATAAAATGAAATAAAATAGAAATATAATAGAATACAAATGAAATAGAATTTAAATAAAATAAAAAAGAAATTGAATAAAAATTAAATTAAATGGAATAGAATAGAATAGAATAGAACTGGTTCTAAAACTTTTTTTTTTGCTCAATCAATCTTATTTGTAGCTGTGAAAAGTGTGACAGATGTTTTCGTGTGGGGTTTGTGAGATTCACATGTTGTTTTTGTCTTTGGTGAGTCTGTGAGTTTTGAGCTGTGCATTATTGAGGCGGTGTGAGCCGCATTATCTGCGTCATTATAACACAGCGCTGCATTAGCATCTGGAGCGTCCCGCCTGCTTTTATCTGTGGAAGCGCGAGTGTTTCTGCGTTCGCTCACACACACATCAAAGCGCCGGCCGCAGCATCAATAATGCATCTCGAGCGTGCTTCTGGTGTTTGTTAACTCCTGCTTTTTACAGCCTCCGCTCTCCGCCGTCGGCAGGATTGTCCCGCTTCTTTCGTAAGCTCCTCGTGTCCTTCTGCCGCATTTGTCCGGCTGCGTTAAACCCATTCAAATCCGTCCCCAAACACAAAGCTCATGGGAAATGCATGACGTGGGACGTCCTGATGGGAAAGTTGTGTTTGTGTGGAGCGTCTCATGGAAGTTTAAACTGGTTTGGTTGTATTTTTGATGGTGTAACGACACTTTGTCTTATGGATGGAAACGAGATTTTGACTAACTCAAAAAAAAAAAAAAACCCATCTCGTTAAGTGTGTAATCAGAAGCGCGGTCGTCTGGAACGGAAAAGGCTTGAAGAGACTGTGGTTTTGTGGTGTTTCAGATCCTCATCTCCACTCATTCCACATGCAGACTGTTTAGGGCTGAATTTTTATCTTGCAAACAAAAGCGCAGTCGGAGACGAGGAAGCGTTTTATCTTCTCCCGCGTGACATTATCAGCCTCAAATGAGGAGGAGGACGTGAAGAACATGAAGAAAGTAGAAACAAAGCAGCCTGTCAGACTCAAATTGAAAGAGCAGAAAATCACGGACAGACACGCAGAGCGGCAGATTTATGAAAAATCACACTCACCTCTGGAGTTGGACGCTACAAAACTATAAAGTCTCTCTCTTCTGCTCACCAAGGCTGCATTATTTGATCAAAAATATTGTGAAAATTGTGAAATATTATTATAGTGTAACACAGCTGTTTTCTATGTGAATATCTGTGAAAATGTAATTGATTTCTGTGAATTTTCAGCATCATTACTCCAGTCTTCAGAAGAAAATGTATCTTGTAACATTAAAAATGTCTTTACTGGCACTTTTAATCAATTTAATCCATCCTTGATGAGTAAAATCTTGCTTATTTTAAACTTTTAATGATATTGCATGAGTCTGAACAAATGCACAAAGCATTATTGTTGATAAAAAAAAAAATAAAAAAAAATAAAAAATACAAATTAAATAAAAAAAAATGATTAAAATAAATAATAGATTAAATAAAAATAATTAAAGCTAAAAATTTAAATTGAAAATATAAATAAAAAAAACAATAAATAGGCTAAAGTTAAAGTGCAAAACTTACTAAAACTGAAACAAACAGAAATGTCAAAACAAACAAAGAAAAAAAATCAGTATTTTACATATATTGTTGATACAAATAATAAAAAATATAAATTAAAAATTAAGTTAAAAATAAAAATGATTAAAATAATAAAATACATCAAATAAATATAATTAAAGCTAAAAAATGAAATTGAAAATATAAATAAAAAAAAAACAACTGCATAAACAGGCTAAAGCTGGAGTACTAAATTTACTAAAACTGAATTAAACAGAAAATAAATAAATAAATAAATAAATAAACAGCATTTATTTGAAATAGAAATCTTTTCTTATTTTTAGAAAACTAAAAATAAGAAGCTGACTGAAAACTAAATATGACTAAATATAAAAATAATGCTAAAACAACACTGAGACTGAAGATCATCAATCAGACTCAAGTGTTTCTATCATCCGTCCATCAAACAGCGTTTCATCACGTCTGTTTCATGTCGGAGCTCATGAGGCTGAAGATCTTCATTAAAAACACGATGACCTTTCAGATCAAATACGACACAAAAACGCCCGCGACGGAGATCAGAGCGACTCAACATCAGCAGCGCTTTGATAAAACACAGAAACCAGATGAGTCCTGATAAAACACCACAGATCATTTGGGCAAGATGGCATTTAATTGCTTGATAAAAAAATAAATAAATAAATAAATACAATTTCTCTTCAGGGCAAAATATTCCAATTAAAGTCATGTGTAAAAGCACTGACCACATTATTGCAAGTAAATGAATTCACAGCATCTGTCTGTTTACGGTCTATTGTATGAAAAATTACATCTTTTCAACTAAACAAATGACTAGATTTTATAAAGAAAAAAAAATATATATATATATATATATATATATATATATATATATATATATATATACATACAATCAAATAAAAACTAATGTGCAATAAATATGTCTAAAATAAATTTAAAAATTATATATAACCAAATTTTGTCTGCATAAAAATCAATAACAATAATTTTCTTTATTATGTAGTGAAGTGATTGTCAGTCCTTTGAGTTGAGAAAATCTGGAATCATTTGCAGTCATTAAAATAATGCTAAAAATAAATAAATAAATAAATAAAAATAAAATAAAATAAAAATAAAATAGATATATTAGATAATATAAAACCTAAACTTAAAAAATGTTGCCTGTGCATATATATGTAATGTGAAAATGTGTATATATGCATATGTAAAAAATATATATATATATATATATATGTGCATATATAAAAAAGTATTATTAAAATTTAAAAAAAAAAAAATTAATGATTCACGTACCACATGAACTGACTATATATAAAAACTGAATATATAACCAAATTTTAATCGCGTAATATATAAATATAGTCTTTGTATATATATATATATATATATATATATATATATATATATATATAGTCTTCAATCATTTCATTTCAGTTTTTTAATTTTAATTTTAATTTGTAGTTATTTTGGTACATCACCAAACATTTATTATTATTAACATATTGAAGTAAGTTTCATTTTTAATGTATTTTATTAATTTTAATATTTACTTTTTAATTACTGTTGTTGATATTTTTTTTAAGTAACAAAAATGTTTTTAACTTTGGTCAACTTTAGTTGTTATATTTGCAGTTTTTAATTTTTGTTTTTTGTATTGTTTTTTGTTTGCTCGTGTGTTTTGCTTTTTTTTGCTTTAATTTAAATAGATTAATTTTTGTTTTGATTGCAGTTTTTAATTTTTGTTTTTTGTTTGTTTGTTTGTTTTTGTTTTGTTTTGTTTTTGTTTTTTGCTTTAATTTAATAGCTTTAATGTATTTTTGTTTTAGTTTTAGCAGTAGTAGTTTTGCTACTAAACATAGCACTAAATTTATTTCAGTTTATTGCACAGGCAACATTTTTTTAGTTTAGGTTTTATATTATCTAATATATCTATTTTATTTTATTTTATTTTATTTTATTTTATTTTATTTTATTTTATTTTATTTTATTTTATTTTATTTTATTTTATTTTATTTTATTTTATTTTATTTTATTTTATTTTATTACTTATTTATTTATTTTTAGCATTATTTCAATGACTGCAAATGATTCTAGATTTCCCAGATTTTTTTCCAGGTTTAGTTTTAGTTCTCCTCTACTCTCTGTTTTTTGTCAGTTTGAGAATCTTTAAGAAGTAGTTTGTTGCTTATCGTCCTGTGAGTCCTGAGGTTGAAATGCGGTGTTTTTATGGTTTAGTTGAGTGTGTTTTGTCTGTGTTTTTTGTGTTTGCAGCGCTGAAGAAGGGTCGTTTCTGGATCACGCCGGACCCGTACCACAACGACGACAACATCCAGATCGGCCGCGAGGTGAAGATCTCGTGTCAGGTGGAGGCGACGCCGCCGGAGGAGCTGCAGTTCAGCTGGCTGAAGAACGGCCGGGCGTTACGCAGCTCCGAGCGGATGGTCATCACGCAGACCGACCCCGACATCTCGCCCGGAACCACCAACCTGGACATCATCGACCTCAAGTTCACCGACTTCGGCACCTACACGTGCGTGGCGTCGCTGCGGGGCGGCGGGATCCCCGAAATCAGCATCGACGTCAACATCTCCTCCACCACTGGTGAGTCTCACACACACACACTCATACACACACACACACACACACACACACACACACACACACACACACAATCACAGACATCAGACACCGCAGATCAGACACCAGCAAATACATGAACATCGTTTAATAATAAATGCTTAAAAAGCAGATTTTAACACTGATGAAATGGAAGTGAACATTATTATTTAATGTGTGTTTGTTTATTTATTTATAACGGAGCTTAACTTGTATTTATTTATATTTATTTTTCATGCATTTTCATTTATTTACGTGTTATAATATGCTTTATTTTTATTTATTTATTTATTAGATAATTAACTAATTAAATATAATGTTCAATTATTTATAGTTATATTAATATTATTATAATTAAGATTTTATTCTTAAGTTAAAATGTATATTTATTTATTAATTTATTTATTAATTCATTCGTTATACTATTTTAAATGTATTTATAATCACAGATCTGTAATGTATCTGTAATCACAGATCAGATGTGAGGAAGTACACAAACCCTGTTTAACATGAACCTCATTTAATTAATTTATTTATGTGTTCATTAATTTTTATATTTATTCATTATTTATTTTTTATTTATTTGTTTGTTTAGCTTAATTTGTATTTAATTTAATTTATAATTATTCATTAATTTTTATTTATTTGTGTTCATTAATTTTTATATTTTATATAGTTTATTTATTTACTTATTTATTCAATCAGATATTATTTACAATTATATTAATTATAAATACGATTTTATTTTATATGTGTTTATTTTGTTTTATTAATCCATATATTAATTCATTCATTATAATGTAATTTATTTATTTATAATTATATAATTGTGCTCTATAATTATTATTGTAATGGAGTTCAATTTTGATGTGTTTTATAATAATTTTATAACTAATTTTTATTTATATTTATAATTCATTCATTTATAATTAATGAGAATTTTAAATTAAGTTTTTTATTAGTTTTTTATGTAATTTAATTTTATAGTTATTTATTTGCATTTATTCATTCATTCATTGTTTTAGTTATTTATAACAGAATTAAAATGTATTTATTTATTTATTCATTTATGTAAAATTGGTTCATCTGTTAAATTGTAATTAATTATTTATGTATTTAAAATGAAAACATATATTAATTTATTAGTCCATTTATTAATTAATTCATTATAATATTATTTATTTATTTATAACTATATAATTGTACTCTATTATAGTTTTTATAATAGAGTTTAATTTTGATCTGTTTTATAATAATTATATAAACCATTTTTATTTATATTTATCATTTATTCATTCACTTATAATAGAATTTTAATAAATTTTATTTTTTATTCGTTTATTTACTTATTTATTTATTTCCTCATAATATGTATTGATTTCTTTATTGTGGAGTTTGTTATATAATTCATTTTTATAGTGAATTAATGTTTATTCATTCATTCATTCGTTTGTTTTATGATGGTGTGTTATTTTCCCGTGTGGGTCACGTCCTGCAGTTTCTCACAGATGATGTTTTGTTATGTGGATGTGCAGGAGTTCAGCGAAATGAGCTGCGTGTCAGTAATCGGGAGTCTCGGTTGATCAGTGCACTTCCATCCACAGCGTTGTGTCGTTTTTCATTATCATCCACTCATCTCAGATCATCGGATCGATGGCGGGCGCCGGCGGAGCATTAGCGACAGCAGACCCGCCTCAGTCATCAGGACGTCCAGCCGCTGATTCACTTACTGTCTGACCTTACGTTCGTGACAGACGCTGAAACCTCCAGAAACCTCAGTGAGATAAAGTCATTTACTCATGAAATTGTTCAGATTGAGGAATCAGTTCGGAGTATCAGTTCTAAAGCACATGAACATTCAGTCTCAGTATACATTTCAGAGAAAATAGTGTTTATTTTTATTTATTTATTTACTCACAATACATTTATTTATTTATTTATTTATTCATTCATTGTAATATATTTTGTATTTATCATTTTATTTTGTTTATTTGTTTATTTCAATTCATTTACAGTATTTTTTTTATTTATTCATTCATTTTATATTTATTAATAATATAACTTTTATTTAAATATTAATATAAATTGATATACATTTTTATGTATTAATATATATTTAAAATAAATATAAATTTATTTTATTTGTAATTATTTACAATTACTTTATTTTTTTTTATGTATTTACTCATTTATTTATTTATATAAATATAAATATAAATTGATATACATTTTTATGTATTAATATATATTTTAAATAAATATATATTTATTTTATTTGTAATTATTTTCAATTATTTTCTATTTAT
>NC_066888.1:33245723-33263223 GCF_022985175.1 Labeo rohita
CTGCGTTAATGAAGCCGTAGCGCGAGAGACGGAGAGAGAGATGGACGCTTCTATCTGCCGCCGAGCAATTAATCTTTGCATTAGTCTTTACATTTCAATGTGCCGTGATAATGAGGACTCGGGAGGACGGCCAGAGCCTCACATACGCGTTCAATCAAGCTCGCGCTCGCTTCGTCCTTTACCGTGACTCCTGGCTTTATCAAACGCCAAATCCAAACTATTAGTTCTCTCTGCTTTCAATTTCACCTCGTTTATCTGCTGCGGTGAAACAAAGGAAGCGCTTAATGATCCGGAGCCGAGCTCACACGCTCAGATGATCGGATGAGGCTTCTGTCGGGAAAATACACCGTCCATCAGACCTTAAATGAGTAGATTTACAGTCATTTACAGCTGAAAAAAATTAAAATTTGCCGAACAGATTTGTAGAAACGTGTCATTCCATCACTGTCTCACTAATGGATTCTCTGCAGCGAATGGGTGCCGTCAGAATGAGAGTCCAAACAGCTGAAGAAGTCCATCTCCTGTTTGTCTCTCACATCAAAATCCAGCCACATATTTGTTTAGAGCTGTTTTGGCTTGTAAACGCTGCTTGATCTGTGCAGATTTCTCTCCTGATTCAGACCACTCCACTTTTTCGTATTTTATTTTATTTTATTTTAGCCAATAAGGAAAGTAAGGAAAGTGAATCTTTTTTTTTTTTATATCACATTTATCCCAAATATCACAACATTCCCATGGCATTAATTTTCTTAATTTTTTTTTCTGTGTAAAAATTAAATTTGTAAAAAATAAATAAATATATATATTTTATTTCATTATTTTTAATATATTTTTTTTTATTTATTAATTATTTTATATTTGCATTTTTTAAGTTTTGCATTTCAATGGCAATTAAGCACATTCATCCCAAATATCCCAACATTCCCTTGGCAGTAATTTTCATTTATTTTGCTAAAAAAAAATAAAATAAAAATAAAAATAATAATAATAAAATAAAATAATAATAATAATAATAATAATAATAATAATAATAATAATAATAATAATAATAATAATAATAATAAAAAGATTTCTCTCCTGATTCAGACCAGACCTTTTTTTGTATTTTATTTATTTTATTTTATTTTATTTTATTTTATTTTATTTTATTTTATTTTATTTTTATTTTATTTTATTTTATTTTATTTTATTTTATTTTATTATTTTATTTTATTTTATTTTGCATTTTTTAAGTTTTGCGTTTTCATGGCAATTAAGCACATTTATCCCAAATATCACAACATTCCCATGGCAGTAATTTTCTTCATTTATTTTGTTAAAAAATAATAATAAATAAATATAAACGAACAAACGTGTGAACAAACGTGCAAACAAACGTGCGAAGGAACGAACAAACAATCAAACAAAAGATTTCTCTCCTGGTTCAGACCAAACAATTTTTTCGTACTTTATTGTATTTTATTTCATTGTGCAAATATGCAATTAAACACATTTATTCCAAATATCCCAACATTCCCATGGCAGTCATTTTCTTATTTTCTTATTATTTTATAGTATTCTTGTAATTGAAAAAAAAATGGCTATACTTTTTTTTTGTATTATTATTATTTTATTTATTTTTAGTTTTTAGTTGTTTTTTAGTTTATATATATATATATATATATATATATATATTTATATAACAAATAATCTGCATTACCTTAATTACTGAAAATCATAATGCTTAGCGATTTGTGAATCGAAATTCTAAAAAACATTATATTGTTCTGCATGGTGGTAGTGTAATAAGAATGTGTTTGTTTGTTTTCCCTTCAGTTAATGGTATTTTGACGGTCATGAAAATAATGCAGATGTGGTTTTCTTAACTCAGATATATATATATATATATATATATATCTCTCTCTGAGGTGTGTGTGAAGTGTTTTGATGAGATTCTGTGTGACGGCGAACAGACTCGCGCTGACAGTGATGGGCTGATGTGTTGCCATGGCGACGCAGACGTGATGTCATTTCCCCCTCGTCTCCGAGAACTCTGGTGCTTTATTTATTTATTTTTGTCTCGTCAGACGCGCGGCACTTTCATCTCCTCACGTACGGCGACAGCTGAAGGATTTCTACAATTTACTGTGTTTATTCCGATAGAAACGATAGTATAAAAGACAGCGGGAGATGATTTAATTCCAATCCGTCAGACGAGACCTTCAGCTGAAAGAAACTCAGCACTGACGAGTCTGAAAACTTTACAAAAGCTTGAAAAGACTTTGACTAGTAAGTAAACAAGATCATAAGAAAATCAAGATGAACTAAAATAAGAAGATAAAATTTTCAGCTCGTTAAAATAAAAATAATTTTCTCCATTTTAAATAAAATATAAAAATAAGTGAAAATAAATAAATAAAATAAATACTGCTTTTATAACTAAAATAAAATAATAAAGCGCTTAGACATATTATTTAAAAATATATATATTTTTAATTCTTTAAAATCAAAAATAAAATATAAAAACTTAAGCGTGTTTTATTTCAGCTATTAAAGCACTTAGACTTCTTTTATTTCAGCTAGTTAATATAAAAATAATTTTCTTCATTTGAAATAAATTATAAAGATAATTAAAAGTAATTAACTAAAATAAATAGTGCTTTTATAGCTAAAATAAAAAAATTAAAGCACTTAGACTTATTTTATGTCAAAAAATATGTTTTACATTTTTTTAATAAAAATAAATAAAATATAAAAACGTAAGCTTATTTTATTTCAGCTAGGTAATATAAAAATAATTTTCTTCATTTAAAATAAATTATAAAAATAATTATGAAATAAATAACTAAAATAAAGACTGAGTTTATAAAATAAAATATTGCAGTACTTAAACTTATTAGGTAATATAAAAATAATTTAAAAAAATAAAGTGAAAATAAATAAAATACATATTTCTTTTATATCTAAAATAAAATATTAAAGCACTTAGACTTATTTTATTTTTTTAAAAATATAGATTTTTTTTAAATAAAAAATAAATACAATACAAAAAGTTATTTTATTTCAGCTAGTTGTCATGGCAACCTAAAAACACTTTATTATTTAAAATAAAATAAATTTAATTATTTGAAATATTTGCATCATAAAGGGCATTGTTAGGCTCAAACGAAGCTTTGGTTTTTATCCAGAACGAGTCATGAAGTGAAGGAGGTTTGTGTGTTGTTATGGAGGTTAAAGACTCGAGCAGCATCTCTAGTGTTTGCAGGACGAGCGCTGTCTAATGCACTGCTGTTCAACACGTCTCCATTACAGTAACAGCTTTTCATTACAGTGTTTTCTGTTTCTGATAATGGCCTGGAATAACATGCATTATTAATACACAGTGGCTGCACAAAAACCCTGTTTTTATTATCATCAGAGATTCAGTCTTCATCTGTTTTTCATTCTTTAAAATAAAATAAAATAAAATAAAATAAAATAAAATAAAATAAAATAAAATAAAATAAAATAAAATAAAATAAAATAAAAACTTATTTTAGCTGGTTGCCTAGTAAACATAAAACAGTTTTGAAAAATAAAATATTAATAAATTAATAATTTAATTTCAAATAAAGATTTATCTCAATTAAAAATGTAAACTTAATTAAAAACAACAAAAACAAATAACTTAACATTTAAAAATAAATAATAAAAATAAAAAAATAAATACCTCCTGTTCTTAATGAGTATTAAGGTCTTATTTTCCTATTAAAAATCTAGCAATTCTTAAAAAAAAAAAAATACATTTACTTGAGATCCGTACTGCAAAAATAAATAAATACCATTATTGAAATAAAATATAAGAAAAACTGAAACTAAATATAAAAGGCCTATAAAACTTATTTTATTTTATTGGTTTTTTTATTATTTTATATTATTTTTATTTGAGATAAAAACATCATTGTTTGAGATTAAATGTAAAAAATAAATAAATAAATAAAATAAATAATACTTAATTAATTTTAAAAATATATATTCTAATATACAAATCTTAAACTTTTTAAAATTTTATTTCAGCTAGATACAAAGTCGACATAAAAACATCATGATTATTTGAGATAAAACAAACAAAATGATAAATAAATAAAATACAAAAAGCTAAAGCTTATTTTATTTCAGGTAGACACCAAAGCAGCATAAAAGAATGAGATTAAAATAAAAAAAAGTAATACAATACAAAAAAATGTTAAAATGGCAACTGAGGCAACATAAAAACATTATTATTTGAGATAAAATGTAAATAATAAAAATTAAAAAATTAAAATATAAAAAGCGTAAACCTATTTTATTTCAGGTAGACACCAAGGCAACATAGAAAATGGTTTCATTATTTGAGATTAGAATAAAAAATTAAAATGCGATTTAAAAAAAAAAAAAAATAATAATAATAATGATGATGATAAAATAAAAATACTAAAATAATTAGAAAAAAATATATATATTAAAAATGCATTTTTAAAAAAAAACACATTTATAAAAGCATTTAAAATATATTTGCCCTCCCTATAAGCATCACTTGTAGTCAGAAGGTGTTTGTATAGAAACTGGAGACACTCATGTGATCAGTTCTGAAAGTGTGGAGTTGTGAAGTGTGAAGTGTGAAGTGTGGGCTGTTTATTGTAAGTTCTGTTGTGGAATTGTTTACTGCTGTTGTTTCTGATGTGGTTTGTTGGACTTGTTCTCCATCACTGGCTCATTAGTTTTTTCCGTGGCCGCGTTCGGCTCATAAACACACACAGACTCACGCGATGACGGTCCTCCGCGGCCCCGTCTGCTGCCTTTCTAGAGCCCCATATCAGTCCCTCCTCTGTTTTTCTCTTTCTTAGTTCCTCCGAACCTGACCGTGCCGCGGGGCAAGTCTCCCATGGCGGTGCGGGAGGGCGAGACGGTGGAGCTGGAGTGCCTTGTTTCAGGGAAACCCAAGCCCATCATCCTGTGGTCGCGGGCGGATAAGGAGGCGCCGATGCCGGACGGCAGCATGCAGACGGAGAGCTACGACGGCGTCCTGCGCGTCGTCAACGTGTCGCGCGAGATGAGCGGATCCTACCGCTGCCAGACCAGCCAGTACAACGGCTTCAACGTCAAACCCAGAGAGGCCGTCATCGAGCTCATCGTGCTGTGTAAGTGCCACAGCGAAAAATCATGTTCTTAATCATTATTTATGTCTTATTTTACAGTTAAAAATCGAAAAAACTCTTGAAACAAATACACTTACTTGAGACTTGTACAGCAAAAAAAAAAAAAAATATATATATATATATATATATATATATATATATATATATTTTTTAACTATTTTTAAAAATATGCCAAAAATATATTTGCTCAAATATGTTTCAGAACATATTTAAGTGAATGTATTATTTAGCTTCGTTTTTAAATATGTTTTAAAAATAAAAGCATTTTTAAAAGCATGTGAAAATTGCGATTTTTTTTTTTTTTTTTTTTTTGTACCATGTGTGAAAATACCCATATGGCAAAAAAAGGTTTAAATATATAAAATGGTTTAAATATAAAAAATATACAAAAAATAAATAAATAAAAATATATGTTTAAAAGCATGTATGAAAGCATGTTGTTGCCATATGGCAAAAAATGTATATTTTCAAATGTATTTTTAAATAATAATTTAAAAAAAAGTTAAAAAATAATTTGGCTAAAATATGTATCAACATATATTTATGTAAATATATTTTACATAATATTTATGCATATATTATTTGCCTTTGTTATTTAAATATGGTTTAAAAAATAAAAAACAGTTTTAAAAATATATTTATTTCAATATATACAAAAATAAATAAATAAAAAATGTTTTTAAAAGCATGTATGCCCTATAAATAAAATATAAATATTTTCAAATATATTTTTAATAAAAAAGCTAAAAAAAATGTTTCATTTTTTTAATTTATGTAAATATATTTTCTATGAATATTATTTGTATTTGTGTTTTAAATATGTTTATTTTATTAGAAAAGAGATAAAAATACTTTTGCTAAAATTATTATTAGTATTTGATTTTTTTAAATGTTTTTTTATAAAATATTTACATATTTAAAAAATAAAATATTTTAAAAAGCATGTAAAAATATATTTTCCCTCCATATATTTCAGTCCAAGAAAATATATTCACATTTGAATAAAATCCCACATACCCATATGCCACAACGATATATATGTTTAAATAAATTTAATAAAATATAAAAAATAATCCCAAAAATATTTTAGCTAAAATGTGTTTTAAAATATATTTCTGCACTGTGTTTTTATACTGTCATCATGGTTAAACCCTTTTTAAAGCATTGCATTTCTGTGTTGCTCCATTTAGGGTCTAAAATCAGTGCGTAATATGATCAATAAATAGATTTGACGCATGCATTTACACACTGAGAAGGTGAACACCTGCCATTGCGTCATTTTTAAGACGTCATGTGAAGTAGTTCAATGCGCTTTTTTTTTTCCTCAAATAAAGGTTGGTCAAACCGTTCCAGGTTAGTGAATCGTTACCAGTGTGTTTTTTGAGCTGCGTTATGAATCGCTGTGAATGAATCTCCAGATGCCGCACATAATCACATCCATTATAACTTGAAAATGAAACCAATTCATGAGTCACACAGGTCCTTTCTGTTTTTGTTGCGTTTGAGAAGTGCGTTCAAGAACTCGTACTGTTCTTTCCTGTCGAGGAGCTGAGAGTGTGACAGACGCCGTTCCTCTGTCTGACAGGAGTAATGCGTTGGTTAGTTGGTCAGTATGTACTGTATGCACGCTTAAACTCATTCAGATTTGTGTGAAGGGTTGAGATGTTGAGGGAAGTGTCGTGTGCTGGAGGACGGCGTGAATTCACGCCGAGAGATAAAGCGTCTCCGCCGCGCCGGTGAGGAGGACGTGTGAACGCCACGAGAGAATGACTTTCCTGTCTCGCGCCGGACGTGTTAATGCATCACATACGCTCACAACATCTGCTGTTCTCCTCATGCTGCTGAGACACACAACTCTGCTGGGGTTTGTTTGATTTTTTTCTGGAGATTCTCAGTCCAGGAGGTCTTTTTTATGTGTTTTGTATTGAATATTAAATACTGCAATTTATCACTGATTCTTCAATTCTGATGTTTTAGATTCTCTAGTGTTTCTTCCCTTAATTTCTTATAAATATATGTGCTCAAGTTTGATGCTTTTACCAGAACAAGCTGGTCAATGAATCTGGTCATCTTGTGATTTTTCGGGTTTGATAAACATATTTTACGTCTTTTAGTGTTAGTATTTTTAGTACATCAACCTAAGCATATTTATTTCTTGGCAACATTTTCTATTTAGTGCTTTTAGAACTTCAGCTTTTAATATTTATCTAATATTTATAATATTCTAACATTTGTAATTTAACCTCTAATATTTATAAGCTTAAATTAATTTTTCAGTTTTAGTTTTAGTAATTTTAGTACTTCAACTTAAGCATATTTATTTCAAGGTAAAATTCCTCATCTTTAATAAAAGTTTTTAGTTACTGAGAACTATTTGAACTAAAACACTTTCTTTCTTTCTTTCTTTCTTTCTTTCTTTCTTTTTCTTTCTTTTTTTTTCTTTCTTTCTTTCAGTTTTAATTTTAATAATTTTAGTAGCTTCTAAAATTATCTAAAATTCTAAATTATAAAATTCCAGCTTCTTAAATATTTATCTAATATGTCTAATATTCTAACATTTGTAATGTAACCCCTAATATTTAAAGGCTTAAAATTATTTGTTTTAGTGTTAGTAATTTTAATACTTCAACCTAAGCATATTTATTTCAAGGTAAAATTCCTTAAATTTTTTAGTAAATTTTTAATGAAAGTTTTTAGTTACTGAAAACAATTTTAACAAAACTAAAACATGCAATCTCTTTATTTATTTATTTATTTATTTATTTATTTAGTCATTTATTCATTTATATATTACTTTTTTATTTCAGTTTTAATTTTAAGAATTTTAATATTCTAGCTTCTAATATTTCTCTAATATTTCTAATATTCTAACATTTGTAATATAACCTCTAATATTTTAGTTTTAGTAATATTAGTAATTCAACCTAAGCATATTTATTTCAAGGTAAAGGTCCTCATTTTTAATTAACGTTTTTAGTTACTGAAAGCAATTTTAAGAAAAGAAAAGTAAAATACTGTATTTATTTATTTATTTATTACATTTTATTTCTATTTTAATTATTTTAGTGCTTCTGCTTCTAATATTTATCTAATATTTCTAATATTCTAGCATTTGTAATATAACCTCTAATATTTATAATATTTAGTTTATTAGTGTTTCAGTTTTAGTTTTAGTAATATTAGTAATTCAACCTAAGAATATTTATTTCAAGGTAAAAATCCTACTTTTTAATACGTTTTTAGTTACTGAAAACAATTTTAACAAAACGAAAACACTGTCTTTATTTATTTATTTGTTTATTTAAGTTTCTCTCTCTCTCAATATATATATATATATCTATATACTTTTTTTTCAGTTTTAATTTAATTATTTTAGTCCTTCAGCTTCTAATATTTATCTAATATTTCTAATATTCTAACATTCTAACAATCTAACACTAATATTTATAAGCTTAAAATTATTTGTGTTTTAGTTTTAGTTTTACTAATTTTAATGCTTCAACTTTAAACATATTTCATTTTAGTAATTTTAGTACTTCAACTTAAGCATTTTATTTTAAGGTAAAATTCTTATTCCCAGAGGTTTTAAGTTACTGAAAACAATTTTAACAAAATTAAAACACAGTCTTTATTTATTTATTTATTTATTTATTTATTTATTTATTTATTTATTTATTTATTTATTTATTTATTTATTTATTTACTGTTTATTTATTTATTGTTTATTTATTTATTTACATTTCTATATTAACTTTTTATTTCAGTTTTAATTTAATCATTTTAGTACATCAACTTATAATATTTATCTAATATTTCTAATATTCGAACATTTGCATAATAACCTCTAATATTTATAAGCTTAAATTTATTTGTTTCATTTGTTTTATTTGTTTGTATTTGTTTGTAATTGTAGTACTTTAACCAAAGCATATTTATTTCAAGGTAAAATTCCTATTTTTGAATAAAAGTTTTTAGTTACCAAAACAACTTACCAAAAAAAAATATTTATAAAATACTTTATATTTATTTATTTATTTATTTATTTATTTAAGTTTTAATTATTTTAGTACTTCGACTTCTAATATTTATCTATTATTTCTAATATTCTAGCATTTGTGATATAACCACTAATATTTATAAGCCTTAATTTATTTGTGTTTCAGTTTTAGTTTTACTAATTTTAATGCTTCAACTTTAAACATATTTCATTTTGCTTCTAAAGAAATATTTCTAATTTTCATTTAATTAAGTTTTTTAACTAATACTGTATTTTATCTGTATTTTAGTTACCAAAAACCATTTTAAATCTTGTAGTTTTTATTAACAGAACTAAAACGATTTGCCTTATTTTATTTAATTCATTTATTTCAGTTTTAGTTTAAGACATCACAAATTTAGTTTTTAATATCTATATTTAGATTTTAATTCATCTTCATTTCAGTGACTGAAAATGATTTTTAATAGTTGTATATTTAATTAGTTAAAACTACTCTATGGAGCAGTTTAGGACAGTTTCTGATGTGCAGCGCTTTATTAAGTTTGTGTTAGTGGTGTTAGTTGTGTAAACACACGGCTGCACTGACGTACTGCTAGTTAAGTGCTGTAGTTTTTGCCCGTGGTGTTTTTCAGTCTCCTCTGGTTCTGAAGCATTAGTCAGTCATTGAGTCACTTCAGCACTTCAGCATCTTTGATGTGTTTGGGAAAAAGCGTGTGCATTTTCTTTTGAGGATCCTCACAGCACTAGATCGTGTCTTGATTGATTGATTGATTGATTGATTGATTGATTGACAGCTGTCAGAGAGCCGCTGATGAACGGCAGTGGAGGTTGTTTGAATCATTTCTCCTCCTGCATCTGACATCAGACATCAATACGATTCCTTCATTGGCTGCGGTGCTGTAAATCTGGACTGAAATCTTAAAAGCCTCGTTTCTGCGGGACGATATCGACCTGAGCGCAAAGATCATAATGTGTGAGTCCAGTAAACATCCAGAGCCGCTGATTTATATCAGAGCAGCTCCTGTACACAACAACAGCACAAATCCTCCAAACACACACGTGCTGATGACGAACGATCACAACGCTCTGATGTGTCACTCTGTGAAAAGAGGGATAATATTTCAGTTTATTATTTTCTTTTATTTGGTGTTATGGTATTTGTTAATGTTCTGAATTAGCCTGCATTTTAATATTCCCAGTTATTTGAAAATAGTATAATAATATATTTTATTTTATTTTATTTTATGTAGTATTATAGTATTTGAATTATTTTGCATTTATATTTATTTTTTGTTTTTGTTATGTGTGTTTGTCATTTTTATTATTTTCTTATTTTTTATATATTTCTTAATAGCTTTAATTTATTCTTAGTGAAAAACAACATCATATCCTATGAACATATAAGTGTGATATTATATAATAGTATTTCTTAATATTTTAATTAGCTTTCATTTTTATCTCACATTTCATTTTAGCTATTTTAACTCATTTTCAAGTCATTTTTCTTTATTTTAATTATTTGTATTATTATTTTTTCCTTTTTTATATTTCTAAATGGCTTTATTTTTATTGAAAAAAAAACAATATTTTTCCTTTGAACGTATATGTCCTAATATCATTTGCTCAAGCTTTACTCTTTGAAAAAAATATATATATTTTTTTTTTATTTAATTTAGTATTATATTCATAAATATTTTGAATTACGTTGTATTTTAATATTTCCAGTTTTCATATTCATTTTAGATTGTTTTACTCTTTGAAATGTGGTTTTTAGGAACTTTTTTTTATTTTTATTTATTTATTTATTTATTATTTTATTTATTTTATTTGATGTTTATTTTTTGGAGTATTCATACTCGTATTCATACATTTTAAAATTATTTTTGAATGATCTTGCATTTATATATTTTTCAGCTTTCATTTTTGCTTTTTTAGTGTTATAGTATTTCTTTTTATTTAGCTTGCATTTCTAGATTTTCAGAATAAATTTTAGTTTTAGTTATTTTGTTATGTGTGTTTCTTTAATTTATTTTTAGTGAAGAACATCACATCCTATGAACATTTTGATGTTTTATTTTATGAGAAGTGTAGTATTATATAATAGTATCTATTAGCTTTCATTTTTATCTCAGATTTCATTTGTTATTTTAAATAATTTTATGTGTGTGCTTTTTTCTTATTTTTAATATTTCTAAATAACTTTAAATATTTATTTTTATTAAAGAAATAAATATTTGTCCTTTAAATTTCTATATTCTGATTTAATTTGCTCAAGCAGGTTTACTCTTTGAAAAAAAATCAACATATTTCTAAAAGCTTTTAATTATTTTTATCATCATAATCAAATTCTGATTATAAAAAATGTATTTCTTTAGTACCCAAATATGTTTAAAAAGTTTTTAAAAATGTACAAGTTTTTATGTTCGTTTTTAATCTACTATTTAGATATATTTTTTAGCTTCAATTCAATTACCAAAAACAGTTTTTAATAGTTATAGTTTTATTTATTTATGAAATAATTTCACCTTTATTTCAGTTTAAAAAAAAAAAAAAAAGAAACCAAACCATAAATAAATAAATGATCCTTTTTTGCACACAAAATACACATTTAATTTGGATCGGGAGAAGATGATTAAAAAGGGTTGGAACGGCTGATTTACTAAATGATTTGTCCTTCTGATTGTGTTTTTCATTGTGAATCACACCTGGTTACGTCTAATAACGTCAGTTTTTCAGTCTCAGTAAAGCTGCTGTAGATGTTTCTGCTGAAATTCATTCACGTGTCATTAACAAACACGGTTCCTCTGTTGATCTGCCGCTCAGGAACTGTTTGTGTGTTTGGAGAAACATCAGCGCTGACATTAAAAGCGGCTCCATTAAACGACTGCGTGTTCCAGAGAGATGAGAGTCTGTCAGATCGAACCGCATTTGCTTCAATTTAGTAAGAGAAGGAACACACCGGAGCGTTATTAGCCGCAGCGTACGGCTCTAATGCAGCAAAAGCCTTTCCTGTAAAAGCCTCGTCCTTGTGTGTTGTTTCATCCGGAAGCAAACACAGCTCTTTGATTCCATGCAGACGGAGAACTCCCACATGTGCGTTTGTCATCGTCTGACTCACTTCTGCAGCTCTTCCTCGTTCTGTTCTCGCTCTCGCAGCGTTTGTTTTAGCTCTCTGTGTGTGTGTGTGTGTGTGTGTTTGAGATGATCTCAGATGTGTTTCGTTTAGCCTCTCGCACCCGGCGCTCATTAAAATGTGCCGTTTCTTCAGGATGGAGTGCGGCAGGAGGAGGATCAGCTCGACCTCTCAGATTAAGAGCTCCGTGTTCATCCGTCCTCCAGCGCTGCTTAAACCGCCTTTATGTGGCTCTGCACTTATACGCGCAAATTAATTTCAGCCGTTTGAAATGAAAAATGTTATTTGGAGGCTTTCTCCTGCAGTCAGTGTGAAGCTGTGTACTTAAGGCTCCCTAAAGATTCCACTGTTTACATTGGATCCTCAATGTGTGCATCTGTGCATGCGTTTAGATCTTGTTTATTTTATTTTGCATTTTCAGTCAAGTCTTCATCCTAGTATGTTGGCAATAGTTTACCTTATGTAGTGTATTACTTCCAGTGGATTATCATTGAATGCACATGTGCATTTAGTTTAGTTTGTTTTATTTATTACAGCTTTTATTTTATTTTCCATGCAGCTTCACTGCATTCATCTTGACTTTTTTAGATATCAGCTGTTTTGTGTCTTTGCTTTACAGTTTATATGAATAATACAGCTATTTTATTTATTTATTTATATTTTATAACATTTTTATTATATTTTATGTTATCAGTCTATTAGTCGTTTGAGGTTGAGTGCTTGTTTTGACTTTTTGGTTTTATACTGATTCGTTCATTGATATGAATGATCCGATGTTTTCATTTGAGTTTATCAGCGTTCAGATAAAATGAAGCACATTTCCTTTGAAGCATTTTACAACGATAAAATGCACACTTTCGGTGCAAGCTGTTTTGCATAAAAGTAAATATATAAGTACTGTTATATATTTATGCAGTAAATAATATAATATATTAATAGTGAATAATAGTAAATAATATATTTATACTGTATATAATAGAGCTATATACATTTAATTAATGCAAAAATAGACATTAATGCATGATCATCAGCTTTATTTTAAATTATTGTTAGCTTTTTTAATTTATTTTTATTTTATTTTAGTTTAGTTTGTTTTATTTTAGTTTAGTATTTTTTGTTTTGTTTTATTTTATTTTTAGTTGGATTTAGAGTTTCAAATAAGCTGTAATGCTGATGTTTGACAGTTTGTATGTATAATACTGCTTTTATTTATTTTATTTTATTTATTTTTATATGTACATATTTTGTTTTATTTTATTTTTTGATGGATGTCCAGTTTCTCTAACCAAAATAAGCAGTAATGCTGATGTTTGACAAGTTTGTATGTTTAATACAGCTTTTATTTTGTTTTATTTTATTTTATCTTATTTTATTTTATAATTTTTTTTTTATTTGAAATTCCAGTTTCATACTGATAAGTTCTCTTGATATGAATTTTATTTATTTATTTATTTATTTATTTATTTTATTTTATAAAAAATTTTAGTTGGATTTCCAGTTTCATACTAAATGGGTAACTTGATATGAATTTTATTTTATTTTATTTTATTTTATTCTCTTTTATTTTATTCTCTTTTATTTTATATATTTTTCATTTTTCTTTTGGTTGGATTTACAGTTTCTCAAACCAAAATAGGCAGTAATGCTGATGATTAACAGTTTGTATGTTTAAATCAGCTTTTATTTGGTTTTATTTGGTTTTATTTAATTTTTTATTTGGATTTCCAGTTTCATACTGATTAGTTCACTTGATATAAATTTTATTTTATTTTATTTTTCATTTATTTTTTGTTGGATTTACAGTTTCTCAAACCAAAATAAGCAGTAATGCTGGTGTTTGACAGTTTGTATGTATAAAACAGCTATGTTTATTTATTTATTTATTTATTTTGTTTTATTGTATTTTTAGTTGGATTTCCAGTTTCTCAAGCCAAGCTAAGCAGTAATGGTGACATTTGACTGTTTTTATGTATAATGCAGCTTTTATTTCATTTTCATTTTATTCAAGGACACCTTATATAGTGTACTATACCAGTGGATCCTCAGTGTTTTTCCATGTTTGAGGTCAATGTTTTCCTTTACTGTGGTGTTATTATGTGCTGTGTGTCAGCTCCAGTAATGATTTTCTCTCTGTCCGTGTCTCAGATCCTCCAGCGGTGGAGCCGGTGTGGCAGGAGGTGCGGCAGGGTTTGGGTCGGCAGGTGTCCATGAACTGCCGAGTTCTGCGTGCTCATCCGTCCCGTGTGCTGCGCTACGAGTGGAGGCTGGGCTCGCGGCTGCTGCACGCCGGGACCTTCGACTCACGCGACGACACTGATTACACCATACGCAACCTGGCGCGGGAGGGCTACGGCGAGTACACCTGTGACATCATCAACCAGGCGGGGCCCGGACGCTGCACCTTCCTGGTGACCGGTGAGACTCCGCCCACTCCACACCACACCCACTACATCACCATTTGACCATCGTTGAGTGGGCGGGACTTGCGATGACGGACAACTGGTTTACTGAACGATATGATTGAAGGATAGATAATGTAGACAGATGGATTATTAGAAAGATAGATGTTGCTAGGGTGTTGCTATGCAGTTGCAAGGGAATTCGGGTTGTTGCTAAGATGTTGCTATGCAGTTACTAAGCCCAGAATACCCTAGCAACTGGATAAGAACTACATAGACACCTGGGTGGTTGTTAGGGTTATGCTATGCAGTTGTTAGGGGATTCTGGGCTGTTGCTAAGGTGTTGCTATGCAGCTACTATGTCCAGAGCACCCTAGAAACTGGATAGCAACCATGCAGAACACCTGGGTGGTTGTTAGGGTGTTACTATAAGTTACAAGAGAATTCAGGTTTTTGTCAAGGTGTTGCTAGGGGATTCTGGGTCATTGCTGTGTTGCTATGGAATTTCTAGGGGATGATGGGTTATTAGGGTGTTGCTATGATGTGGTTGCTAGGGTGGCCTTTGTGGTTGCTATGTGGTTTTTCGGGTGTTGTGAGAGGTTGCAGTGTGGCAGCTACAATCTTATTATGTGGTTGCTAGGGTGTTGCTTTGCAGTTAGTATGCTCAGAGCACACTAGATTAAACTGCATAGCAACACCCTAGCAACAACCCAGAATCAACTGAAAAACGCATGGCAACACCCTAGCAACTATCCAGAACAGTTGGGTAGTTGCTAGGGTGTTTCTGTGCAGTAGGTAGGATGTTGCTATGCCCAGAACACCCTAGCAACTGCATAGCAACACCCTAGCAATCACCCAAAGCAACCAGGAGTTTGCTAGGGTATTGTGGGTGGTTGATATGCAGTTTCTTGGCCTTTTTAGGTGGTGACATGAACCTATGCCCAGAGCATCCTAGCGACTGCATAGCTACACCCTAGCAATGTCCCAGACTCAGTTGAAAACTGCATGGCAACACCCTAGTAACTGTCCAGAATAGCCGGGTAGTTGCTGGGGTGTTTCTGTGCAGTTGGTAGGATGTTGCTATGCCCACAACACCCTAGGAACTGCATAGCAACACGCTAGTGACCTCCCAGAACAACCAGGTGGTTTCTAGGGTGTTGGTATGAAAAGTTTTTTTCTGAATGGTTGCTAGGGTGTTCTGAATGGTTGCTAGGTGGTTGCAAGATGATTTCTAGTCTGCTGCGAGATACTAGTTGAGTTACTATGACATTACAGTTAAAAGGGTTAGGATAGATAGATAGATGTTGTTTAAAATAATGACAAGTTTCCTGTTGTTCTGTGTGTTTGTGAATGTTTTGTTTCTTGTTTCTGAGTAAATCAAGTCTTCCAGATGGCGTTCCCTTCATAAATGGCAAAATAATTGGTGGAATGGGACTGTAGAGATTAGCGTTTAACTACACAACCGAGTGGCGTTTTCAGTATTATCCACGAGTCCACGTGGAACTGTGTTCCTGATCCCAGCAGATGCTGAAGATCAGCTGATAGATGAATTGGTTTTCTTAAAGGGATTGTTTCTGTTATCATTTACTAGTCCATATGTTGTTTCAAACCTCAGTGACTTTCAGATGTTATTCACTCTCCTCTGTCATAGTACTTCACATCACTGTAGAGCACTGCACGGAAAGACATTCATTCAGTTCATCTGACAGAATGATGAGTGAATGATGACAGGATTGTCTGTCTGGATGGTTGCTATGGTTGTTGCTATACAGTTGCTAATGTGTCGCTATGCAGTTGCTATGCCCAGAAAATCCTAGAAACAACATAGATTCTCTTAGCAACTGCAACCAACTGACAACTGGTTGATCTTTTCAGCCAGGTTGCTAAGGTGTACTTGGTTGCTATGCAGTTGCTATGGTGTTGCTATGTCCAGAACACTCTAGCAACTGCATTGCAACACCCTGCCAACAACCCAGAATCCCCTAGCAACTGCAACCAACTAGCAGCTGTTTGATCTTTTCAGCCAGCTTGCTAAGGTGTTCTGGGTGGTTGCTAGGGTGTACTAGGTTGGTATGCAGTTGTTAAGGTGTTGCTATGCCCAGAACACCCTAGAAACTGCATAGCAACACCCTGCCAATGGTGTTGCAACAACCCTGAATCCTCTGGCAAGTGCAACCAACTAGCAACTGTTTGATCTTTTCAGCCAGGTTGCTAAGGTGTTCTGGGTGGTTGCTATGGTGTTGCTAGGGTGTTGTTATGCCCAGAACACCCTATCAACTGCATAGCAACACCCTGCCAACAACCTAGCAGAATCCCCTAGCAACTGCAACCAACTAGCTACTGTTTGATCTTTGCAACCAGGTTGCTAAGGTGTTCTGAGTGGTTGCTTGGGTGTACCTGGTTGCAGTGCAGTTGTTAGGGTGTTGCTATACCCAGAACACCCTAGCAACTGCTTAGCAACACCCTGCCAATGCCAACAACCCTGAATCCTCTGGCAAGTGCACCCAACTAGCAACTGTTTGATCTTTTCAGCAAGGTTGCTAAGGTGTTCTGGGTGGTTGCTATGGTGTTGCTAGGGTGTTGTTAGGGTGTTGTTATGTCCAGAACACCCTATCAACTGCATAGCAACACCCTGCCAACAACCTAGCAGAATCCCCTAGCAACTGCAACCAACTAGCTACTGTTTGCTCTTAGCAACCAGGTTGCTAAGGTGTTCTGGGTGGTTGCTTGGGTGTACCTGGTTGCAGTGCAGTTGTTAGGGTGTTGCTATACCCAGAACACCCTAGCAACTGCTTAGCAACACCCTGCCAATGCC